>NC_063198.1:33571949-33581949 GCF_017589495.1 Alosa alosa
GTGTGTTACCTGGCGGGGGAGAGGAGTGTGTTCAGCTTCTCGTGGAGGTGGCGTAGCAGCGTGTGTGTGTGTGTGTGTGTGTGTGTGTGTTACCTGGCGGGGGAGAGGAGTGTGTTCAGCTCCTCGTGAAGGTGGCGTAGCAGCGTGTGTGTGTGTGTGTGTGTGTGTTTACCTGGCGGGGGAGAGGAGTGTGTTCAGCTCCTCGTGGAGGTGGTGTAGCAGCGTGTGTGTGTGTGTGTGTGTGTGTGTGTGTGTGTTACCTGACGGGCGAGAGGAGTGTGTTCAGCTTCTCGTGGAGGTGGCGTAGCAGCGTGTGTGTGTGTGTGTGTGTGTGTGTGTGTGTGTGTGTGTGTGTTACCTGGCGGGGGAGAGGAGTGTGTTCAGCACCTTGTGGAGGTGGCGTAGCAGCGCGCACGTGTGTGTGTGTGTGTGTGTGTGTGTGTGTGTGTGTTACCTGGCGGGGGAGAGGAGTGTGTTCAGCTCCTCGTGGAGATGGCGTAGCAGCATGTGTCTGTGTGTGGGGATGCCCAGAGTCTTGGCCAGTGAGTCGGCGTTGAAGGACGGATCCATGACCATAAGGGCTCCATGAACACCGCTGTTTAGCAGAGAGTCCGCAAACTCCTGACACACACACACACACACACACACACACACACACACACACACACACACACACACACACACACACACACACATAAACACACAGATGGATATGGGCAGCACTAATGTAATAAAAGACATGCTCAATAAAAAGACAAGCCTTCTTAGACAAAAGCAAAAATATGTTGCCTTGACTTACACTACCCGTCATCTTACTTAGATTTCCCCTTTTGCTATGCAGCAAACTCTGCACACACAGACACACACACACACGAGTGCAGTTAGCATGTGTGTGTCAGCTCAGAGAGGAAGTGTGTGAGCAGATTCAGCTGTGACTGTACAAAGGTCACGCCAGCAGACATAACAAACACACACACACACAAACACACATACACACACACACACACACATGAACACACACATGTGGAGAGCAAGAACAAACAGTTATGATCCTCAAAGCCAGACAGCAGGTAGCGTGTCTAGCTGTCCAGCTGTTACCAGCAGTGTAACATTTGAACACACACACACACACACACCACCTTACACATGTAGAGCACACCTAGCCCCCCACAGTTGTATATCACACCTAGTCGCCCCCCCCCCACACACACACACCACCTTACAGTATCACACCTAGTTCTCAAGTGCTTTTAACACCATCCAACCCCTCAGACTGGGAGACAAGCTCTTGCAGATGGGTGTGGACGCTCACCTGGTAACCTGAATTACAGATTACCTGACCCGGCGACCACAGTTCGTCCAGACTGAAGAACTGTCTCTCTGACACTGTGATCAGCAGCACCGGAGCGCCACAGGGAACTGTGCTCTCTCCAGTCCTGTTCACCCTGTACACATCTGACTTCTGCTACAACACTGAGTCATGCCACATGCAGAAGTTTTCTGACAATACTGCAATTGTGGGGTGTATCAGGAACGGGCAGGAGGATGAGTACAGGAGCCTGGTGGAGGACTTTGTGCAGTGGTGCAAACTCAATCATCTTCAACTCAACACTTCAAAGACCAAGGAGATGGGTGTGGATTTCCGCAGGTCTAAGCCCACTCTGCTACCAGTCTCCATTGATGGGGTCAATGTGGAGGTGGTAAGCACCTTACAAGTATCTGGGTCTCCACCTGGACAATAAACTGGACTGGTCAGCCAACACTGATGCACTCTACAAGAAAGGGCAGAGCAGGCTGTACTTCCTGAGGAGGCTGCGGTCCTTCAATGTGTGCAGCAAGCTCCTCAGGATGTTCTACCAGTCTGTTTTTGCCAGCGTCCTCTTCTATGCAGTGGTATGCTGGGGAGGAAGCACAAAGAAGAAGGATGCTGGGCGACTTGACAGGCTGGTAAGGAAGGCTGGCTCTGTAGTGGGAGCTGAACTGAAGTGCATCACTTCAATATCTGACAAAAGGACCCTGAACAAACTGATCAACATCTTGGACAATGAATGTAATCCGCTCTACAGCACTATTAAAAAGCAAAAGAGCTTGATCAGCTGGAGACTTCGCTCACTGCCATGCACAACTGAAAGGCTGAGGAAGTCCTTTGTTCCTAGGGCCATTGAACTGTTCAATGCCTCACTAAAGGGAAGAGGAGAGAGAGACTTCTCTGCTTAGTCTGTCTGCCTCTCCACCCTCTCCATGTCCATGTTTGAGTACTGACTGCCCACTCCTGCTTTACTACTGTTTTACTACTGTCCACAGCCTAATGTTTTCACTACTGTTTTACTGCTACACTGTTTTTCATGCTATATTAGCACACATGATCAATGGCTGCGGTCAGGCTTCTACTACAATACTAAATGAATGAATGAATGAATGGCTATAACCCTATTACCTCAACCTGTTCTTGCACTGACATAGTTTTTTATATTACCTTGTCTACATTATACTTTACTCCCTTATTTGTCCATATTATTTATGCTGGTCTCTAGACCTTATTCTTGCACTGTTGCACTGTTGGACTAATGTTGGACTACTTTTTGCACCTTCACCATGACACTCACTCCCTTGAGCACCTTACCAGTCCCGGCCCTGTCACTACAGGCGTCTTATGCTTGATCACCCTCAAGCACATTGGACTTTTTAAATTTAATTTATATAGTGTATTTAGTATTTAGTTTTGTTAGTTTTCTCATCTTCTACTGTCTTTATTGTACAGTGGAGTTTAGTTATATGTTTATACTTATACTTATGTTTACCATTTCTGCTGTAAGTGCATATTGTGTGTGATGTCTGTATGCTACTGAGACACTTGAATTTCCCCTTGGGGATCAATAAAGTATCTATCTATCTATCTATCTATCTATCTATCTATCTATCTATCTAGTCCCCCCGCACACACACACCCCCTTACAGTTGTATATCACACCTAGTCCCCCTCCCCCCCACACACACACCCTAGTCCCCCACACACACCAGCTGATGTGCATCTGATTTGATGTGGACTCCTTACACACACACACACACAAACAGAAGCCCAGAGTCCTCTACACACCTTCTGACCTGCCGCTTGTAGTCCACCTGGTCATTCAGGTTAACTGTAGCATGAAGAGCCCATATGTGTGTGTGTGTGTGTATGAGACTCTACTGCAAACCAGATCTACCTCTGGGTACAAATAAAGTAACTTGAACTATGTTACTGTAAAGTTGTTGATTTGTGTGTGTGTGTATGTGTGTTTGTTTGTGTGTGTGTGTGTGTGTGTGTGTGCATGTGTGTTTGTGTGTGTGTGTGTGTGTGTGTGCGCATGTGTGTTTGTGTGTGTGTGTGTGTAAATGTGCATATGTGTGTGTTTGTGTGTGTGTGTGTGTGTGTGTGTGTGCGCATGTGTGTTTGTGTGTGTGTGTAAATGTGCATGTGTTTGTGTGTGTAAATGTGTGTGTGTGTGTGTGTGTGTGTGTGTGTGTGTGTCCCTCACCTTGAGGTCGATGTCTCTGATCCACTTGATGACGCGCTGTGTCGTCCAGACTAGAGGATCCACACTCTTCTCCTCACACTGACTCCTCCTCATCTGGAGAGCCTGAGGATGAAATCACATGTGCACACACACACACACACACACACACTGTTGTTATAAACATATAAACACTCTTCTCCTCACACTCAGCCCTCCTCGCCTGGAGAGCCTGAGGATGAAATCACATGTGCACACACACACACACACACACACGCACATGCGTACATTACATTCTATGATTCAACGTACATTTCACATCATATTCGTAAGTCTCAATCTGCCCATTTCTTTCCACGAAACTCGTCAGACGTCTTTATTTAAAGGAAAATTCCGGTATTTAGCACTTTGAGTCCCTTTTCTGGTTTGTTTTGGATGAACTAGAGTGGTGGACACCGACATTTTCACGATTGGTCCTGTCTCGACTTTTCTGACTCGTTTTGAATCGCCTTTGACTAGTCAGAGTGGCTGCCTACAGGCATGCTCAATCACAGGGTGCGATCACAGGGTGCCCTCTGGTTTTCCTATCCCTACCTCTGCTAAATTATTTTTATCCCCGGTGGGGACAACATTTATCCCCCTCTGCCCCTCATATTGATTAATGCTACTTCATATAAGTAAAGCACTGCAACGTGAGAACAGTCTAGTAGGCTAGCCTACATAATAATCTGACATCAGAAACGCACCGTCAGCACACATGCTGCTGACACAGTGGCTACGTGATAACTTAATTTGGCCTTGATCGTGCAGGACATTTCAGAATGTCGAGTGTGTAATCCATCATAAATGGCTAGTTTCAATGGAAAAGTTAGCTGGACAAATGAAAGAAAACGAGAAGGATTCAGTGAAGCATATCGTCATATTTTATAACCTTCAAAATTAGAAAACTGATGCAACTGAGATGGAGGACAGCTGCACGTAGAGTAGAACGTAGAACGGGTGTTTTAACAGCTGCAAGAAATAGAAGCTTCATGGTCGTTATGTTCTGGTTCGTAAATTATTTTCATAAAACTTCAAGTTGCCCTATAACTTTACTCTCCAAACTCTTCACTGCACTGTAGCCAATTAACTGACAGTATGATAGTAGGCTATTTATTTTCTGTAGGCTACAATAAACACATTTATTTTTTCAACTTTTGCAATATTACACACTTGGCTACTGAACGCAAATCAGCAGGAGAGAGAATGCACGTAGCCTACGCAGCGTGTAGCGCAATGTGTAGCGGCACAATGTATGATTTCCATGACATTACTAGGCTATGAATCGTTCGTTCATTTTTTTTTTTTTTTTTTGGGGGTTACAAACTTATTCAAAATCATCCCCCCCTCTGTTTTTTACACAAATCGCACCCTGCTCAAACATGTCCTAAAACAACCCTTAACGTTCATTTTCAAAACTGTGCAACTCACCGAGTGGTTAGTGGTGTTCATTGATTAAAATCAAATATATCGGCACAATGTATGATTTCCAGCCATCTTATTTGCTATTGTGGAACTATTTTTTCAGACACCTCACAGCCGCGTATAAACTTCCGCTCAATATTTGAGCCTGAAGCATAGACGGTGGCGCAGTAATATCAACGTGCAATGAGTCTTCTAATAGAAATCAATAGGATTTTACAAAATGCCAAATAAAACACGACAGAAACTGTATTTCGCTACGCTACTTGTTTTGGAATATCAACGAACACCACTAACCACTCATAGCGCTTAATAGACTAGCCTACATAGCATTTAATAGACTAGACTACATAGTGTTTAATAGACTACATAGAGTTTAATAGACTAGCCTACATAGCGTTTAATAGACTAGCCTACATAGCGTTTAATAGACTAGACTACATAGCATTTAATAGACTATACTACCGG
Organism: Alosa alosa; assembly: GCF_017589495.1. Taxonomy (NCBI): domain Eukaryota; kingdom Metazoa; phylum Chordata; class Actinopteri; order Clupeiformes; family Clupeidae; genus Alosa; species Alosa alosa. The sequence goes on from NC_063198.1 coordinate 33,577,373, forward strand.
TACATAGCGTTTAATAGACTAGACTACATAGCATAGCGAACTCGCTACTAGACTAGGATACAGCTGAACTCGCCAGTAGGATACAGCTTTCCATCTTTCCATTCATTTCAAAATGTTCTTGTAAGATCCTGCTCAAAAGCAAGCTGCACAAGCTGTCTCTCATATGACTATGCATCATTGCACATAGGCTATGTGATCGCTCAAAATGTACATTGTAGAGAATGAATTTTAACACATTCACAAAGTGGCTAGGTACAGTATATGCACCAAATATGATGTTTAAGAGCTAAAAGATGCTCGACATGGCTATTAGTATTTTGTACTGCTCTGACAGTCCACTTTTATTGATGTTTTTGAGTTTGCAGATGTACTGTTCTGCAACGATAGGCCGACCACATGACTCCGCAAAACTGTCACAGTAGCCTTGTGGACGTGTACTGATGCGTAGCCTCTGTGACGGTCCTCACCTCTCTGTCAAAATTTAGTATGTGCAGCAGGTGTGTGTAGAGTTGTTTAGAGGGATGCAGCAGGTGTGTGTAGAGTTGTTTAGAGGGATGCAGCAGGTGTGTGTAGAATTGTGTAGAGTTGTTTAGAGTTGTGTAGAGGGGGTGTAGAGTTGTGTAGAGTTGTTTAGAGTTGTGTAGAGTTGTTTAGAGGGGTGTAGAGTTGTGTAGAGCTATGTAGAGGGGTGTAGAGTTGTGTACAGGGGTGTAGAGTTGTGTAGAGTTGTGTAGAGGGGTGTAGAGTTGTGTAGAGTTCTGTAGAGGGGTGTAGAGTTGTGTAGAGGGGTGTAGAGTTGTTTAGAGTTGTGTAGAGTTGTGTAGAGGGGTGTAGAGTTGTGTAGAGGGGTGTAGAGTTGTGTAGAGGGGTGTACAGTTGTGTAGAGTTGTGTAGAGGGGTGTAGAGTTGTGTAGAGTTGTTCAGAGGTGTGTGTAGAGTTGTGTAGAGGTGTGTGTAGAGTTGTTTAGAGTTGTGTAGAGTTGTGTAGAGGTGTGTGTAGAGTTGTGTAGAGGGGTGTAGAGTTGTGCGGTTCTCTCACCTCTCTGTCGAAGTTGAGTATGTGCAGCAGCTGGATGGCGAGCAGCAGGCTGTTCTGGTGCTGCTGGTCCGAGACGGTGAGGAGGTTCTCCAGGTCTCTGCGCGTCAGAGAGCCCAGCGTGCGTCCGTCCACCAGCTGGCTCTGGAACGCCTGGCCGTACTGCGGCAACCCCACCTCCCCCAGCCACACCTTACACACCCAGTGGGTGTCCATCTCCGACGCCTTACACAGCCTGCAGGAGCACAGCGCCACTGATCAAGTCAAGTGTGCTTGTGTGTGTGTGTGTGTGTGTGTGTGTGTGAGCTTGTATGTGAGCTTGTATGTGTGTGTGTGTCAAAGTCAAAGTCAAAGTCAAAGTCAGCTTTATTGTCAATTTCTTCACATGTTCCAGACATACAAAGAGATCGAAATTACGTTTCTCACTATCCCACGGTGAAGACAAGACATATTTTACCAATTTAGGTCCACAGACAACATAACATTCAAGTAAACAAAAAGTAAGTAAATAAGTAAATAAGAGGGCACATATAATAATGAAAAATAAGAGCAGCAAAATGTGGTTGAATTACAGCATAGACAGTCAATAAAACTACTAGTGCAAATTCAGGCCAATAAAAGGCTTGGGTAGTTCTGTTTGACCTAAGTAAGAAGAAAGTGGCATAGTGGTGCAAGTTATGTAAGAGCAGCAGAAGTGTTGTGTTTCAGGACAACAACACCAGTTGTAAAGTGTACAAGTGTGCAAGTGGAGTAGTGCGTGTGTGCGTGTGTGAGCTTGTATGTGTGTATAGTATAAGTATAGGTATATATACTCTTGATCCCGTGAGGGAAATTTGGTCTTTGCACTCAGCACACATTGAACACACAGTGAGGTGAAGCACACACTAATCCCGGCGCAGTGAGCTGCCTGCAACAACAGCGGCGCTCGGGGAGCAGTGAGGGGTTAGGTGCCTTGCTCAAGGGCACTTCAGCCGTTCCAACCCTCCGGTTACAAGTCGGAAGCCCTAACCAGTAGGCCACGGCTGCCCTAGTATGTGTGTGTGTGTGCATGTGTGCGCGTGTGTGTGTGGTGTGTGTGCTTGTATGTGCGTGTGTGTGTGCTTGCATGTGTGTGCGTGTTTTTGTATGTGTGTGTGTGTGTGTAAGAGCAGGGGTGTAGTGGGCGTTGGACGCAGGGGAACGCCAGCCCCCCCACTTCTTGGAGCATTGTTTTGAGAATTTTAATAAGCATTTATTAATATAACAAGTTGTTACCAGTGGTAACAACACATCACGCAAATGTCTCCAATTAGGCCTCTTTGTCCTAAAATTCGTTGCAAGCATGACTGTCATGCTGTAGCACTCCACCATGCGTAAAGACATTAAAAACTACACGGCTCGTTGTTCCGCGTTACCCGAAAGTAGCTAGAAAGTGGCTATAAAACCATAGATTATGCAACTGCCTGTATCCGAATCTAGCAAGCATCTTTATGGCCCTTCGGTTGTGTTTTGCAGAAAGCAGGTAGGCTAATTCAGTGATCAAAATGACACGATAAGCATGTGTGAGTAATACGAGTGATTTTTATCGAGGGAGCACCAATATAAGTGATAAGGCTATTTAACCATAATGACCCAACGGTGAACCTGAACAACTTTAGGAAAAACTTACGATTGGTGCAGCTACTTTCATCCAAACAAAAACTTTTCAAATGACTGGCACTTGCCTGCCCAGTGTTCTTTCTGTTATTGTTTTGTTTTGTTTTATTGACTGTGCACCTCTGCATTTTAATCATTCACAATGACATTCATATGACGCCCCATCAAACACAGTCCCCACACGTGTTGGATATGCGTGTGAATCCTGCGTGTGCTATTGTTATCGCCATGGTTACGTGTGCTATTGTTATTGCCATGGTTTACGTGTGGTAATGAATGAAGCCATGCCGCGGCATGTTATGCGTCAAGGAGATTAGACTACGCTAGATTACATAGGCTACTTTACATTATGGTTTGTCTGTTTATTGTATGATACAACAAAATGGAAAGCTACAGACCATATTCATAGACTTTGGTGGAAAAGTGTAGTTTGGGTGAAGACATTAGGCTACATTTTTTAGCTAATCCATTTAATTAAAAAAAAAAATTATTCGGTTTCATGTTCACGAAAGCTGGTAACAATTTAGCCTTGGCCTTAGGCTACGCACCGATGTATGTGGAGGTGCGAGTGTGACAGTTTCTGCAATGACGTCATTAAAATAGCGTCCCCCCACTTTAAAAATCCCCACTACACCACTGTGTGAGAGTGTGTGTTTGTTCTCACCCCTGGCCATTCTGCTCTGCCTGTCTGTAGTCCTCTATGGCGAGGCGTAGTTTTCTGCGGTGCAGGGGGTTGTTGATGCCCAGTCCCAGCTCCAGATCCTCATCTGTGAGTCCCAGTAAGACCTGTAGGGGGCGCAGTAACACACACATCTGTGAGTCCCAGTAAGACCTGTAGGGGGCGCAGTAACACACACATCAGCCAACATCACCTGACCTCAGCGGCCACTTTTGGTCATCAGCAGACACTTACTGGTGTGACATTATCAGCCAGCCAGCAGCACGCATCATAGACACCACACACTCAACGTCAAAGCCCACAGATGTGTTTAGTTATGTGGGGACCCCCTCAGTCCAACACACGCGCACACACGCACACACACACACACGCACACACACACACACACACATACACCCACACGCACACACACACACACACACACGCACACGCACGACACACACACACACACACACACACACACACACACACTGACCTTCCCACTCTTGACGTTGTCGGTGCAAGTGCGTGAGTACATGGGCATTGCCATGACGACGTCGAGCCAGGCGTGGATGGTGGCGGCCTTCCACACGGAGATGGGCAGAGCGCGCGAGAGCTCCACCTGCTGGAGGCGCTCCAGATGGTCCTCTCCGTCAGACAGAGACTGCTGCGCCACACTGGACTGGCTGTCCGAGTCTGAGGAGACGCAGGAGAGAGAGAGAGAAGGAGGGAGGGAGAGAGGGAGAGAAGGAGAGAGAGAAGGAGGGAGAGAGAGGGAGAGGGGACAGAGAGAGGGAGAGAGAGAGAGAGGGAGAGAAGGAGAGAGAGAAGGAGGGAGGGAGAGAAATTGGGAGAGGAGAGAGAGAAGGAGGGAGGGAGAGAAGGTGGGAGAGGAGAGAGAGAAGGAGGGAGGGAGAGAAGGTGGGAGAGGAGAAATAATGGGATGGGGACAGAAATGGAAGAGTGAAAAGGAGGAGAGGAGGAGGAGGGTAGGCGAGGAGGAGAATGATATGGAGATGAAGCCAGAAGTTATGGAGCAGAGGGGAGAGGAAAGGAGAGGAGGAGGAGAGGAGGAGAGAAGTAGAGGAGGGGTGGAAATGAGGAGAGGAGGAGAGAAGGAGGAGAGAAGGAGGAGAGGAGGAGGAGAGAAGGAGGAGAGAAGGAGGAGAAAAGGAGGAGAGGAGGAGGAGAGGAGAGGAGGAGGAGAGAAGGAGGAGAGGAGGAGAGAAGGAGGAGAGAAGGAGGAGA
>NC_063198.1:33594449-33596949 GCF_017589495.1 Alosa alosa
GAGGGAGAGGGAGAGGGAGGAGGAGGAGGGAGAGGGAGAGGGAGGGAGGGAGGGAGAGAGAGAGAGGAGGGAGGGGAGGGAGGGAGAGGACACACACACACACACACACACACACACACACACACACACACACACACACACACACACTGAGGTTTAGTGTCCTGTGCACAGAGAGAGTGTGTGTGTGTCTTTCAATGCTGAAGAGGAGCTGATTACTTGGTAGGGGGCCAGCCAGCTCTTACATTGCAGAGAGAGTGGGTCCAGGTGCATGGAGGAGTTGATGTCACTTTCGAGTTAGACTGATCGCCCGTCGGCAACAAACATCAGATATAATGAGGATGGATTGCCTCAGTGACAGGAGGCTTACCCTCAAGAGCAGCTTCAAAAAACATACACATATTAGACCAAGCGTGTGTGTGTGTGTGTGTGTGTGTGTGTGTGTGTGTGTGTGTGTGTGTGTGTGTGTGTGTGTGTGTGTGTGTGTGTGTACCTTGTCTGTCTGCAGGGTGTGAGTGGTATAGCGTCTGCTGACTCTGCCATTATAGTGATGGCTAACAGGTGTGTGTGTGTGTGTGTGTGTGTGTGTGTGTGTGTGTGTGTGTGTGTGTGTGTGTACCTTGTCTGTCTGCAGGGTGTGAGTGGTATAGCGTCTGCTGACTCTGCCGTATGGCAGCGGTCAGCGGCAGGTCCGTCCCCATCACCCACTCCTGGCTGCCGTTGACAACTGGCTCCGTCGGCATCGCCAGCGAGTGGCGCTTTGGCACGTCTTTAGTCAGAGTGGCCAGAGACTGCTTCGCCTGGACACACACACACACACACACACACACACAACTTGAGACTTACCCCAAGTCCTGCTGCTCTTCCTTAGTGAAAGGCAGATGTGTGATGTGTGATGTGTTAGGTGTGATGTGTGTGGTGTGTGAGGTGTGGTGTGTGATGTGTGATGTGTGATGTGTGAGGTGTGTGGTGTGGTGTGTGATGATGTCTAATGTGTGGTGTGTGGTGTGTGATGATGTCTAATGTGTGGTGTGTGATGTGTGTGTGATGTGTGATGTGTGATGTGCGATGTGTGGTGTGTGATGTGTGTGTGATGTGTGATGTGTGGTGTGTGATGTGTGATGATGTGTGATGTGTGATGTGTGATGTGTGATGTGTGATGTGTGATGTGTGGTGTGTGATGATGTGTGATGTGTGATGTGTGGTGTGTGATGATGTGTGGTGTGGTGTGTGATGTGTGATGATGTGTGATGTGGTGTGTGATGTGATGTGTGGTGTGTGGTGTGTGATGTGTGTGTGTGATGTGTGATGTGTGTGTGATGTGTGTGTGTGATGATGTGTGATGTGTGTGTGTGTGATGATGTGTGGTGTGTGATGTGTGATGATGTGATGTGGTGTGTGATATTATGTGATGGTGTGTGATGTGTATGATGTGTGATGTGTGTAATATGATGATGTGGTGTGTGATGTGTGATGATGTGGTGTATGATGTGTGGTGTGTGATGTGGTAATGCGGTGTGTGTGATGTGTGGTAGTAGCCAGCAATTGTGGTGTGTGATGTGTGGTGTGTGATGTGTGATGATGTGTGATGTGTGGTGTGTGATGATGTGTGATGTGTGGTGTGTGATGTGTGTGTGTGATGTGTGGTTGTGTGTGTGATGTGTGTGTGTGATGATGTGTGGTGTGTGATGTGTGATGATGTGTGGTGTGTGATGTGTGGTGTGTGTGGTGTGTGATGTGTGGTGTGTGTGGTGTGGCTCCACAAAGAACTCCAGTGGTCACATCTGATGAGAAGGATTCTGTCATTAACTCAGCTGAACTGGGGGAGAGGAGGAGGAGGAGGAGGAGGAGGAGGAGGAGGAGAGAGGAGGAGGAGGAGAGAGAGGGGAGAGAGGGGGAGGAGGAGGAGGAGGAGGGAGAGGAGGAGGGGGGAGGAGGAGGAGGAGGAGAGGAGGAGAGAGGAGAGGAGGGGAGGAGGAGAGGAGGAGGAGAGGAGAGGAGGGAGAGGAGGAGGAGGAGGAGAGGAGGAGGAGGGAGGAGGAGGAGGAGGGAGGAGGGAGGAGGAGGAGGAGGAGGGGGAGGAGGAGGAGGAGGAGAGGAGGAGAGGAGGAGGAGGAGGAGGGAGGAGAGGAGGAGGAGGAGGAGGAAGGAGGGAGGAGGAGGAGGAGGGAAGAAGAGAGAGGAAGGTCGGAAGGACAATAATGAGGCAGTTCAGTCCCTAGAGGGCATCGCCATGGAAACGCAGGGCACTAGGCATGGTTGAGTGGCAGAAAAAAAAGAGACAGACAGAGAGATGGCAGAGAGAAAGAGAGAGAAGAGAGAGGAGAGAGAGAACACTGTGGCATGGAGACAGGTGCTGTAGGTGACTGATGTAACAGTTACATGATGTGTGTGTATTATATATAATAATGTGTCGTGTGTGCGTGTGCATGCGTGTGTATGTGTGTGTGTGCGTGCATCTGCGATAATAATAATGTGTGTGTGTGTGTGTGTGCATGTGGGG
>NC_063198.1:33624449-33626949 GCF_017589495.1 Alosa alosa
ACACACACACACCACTGCTCTACACACACACACACTCACACAGGCATGCACACACACACACACACGTACACCACTGCACTACACACACACACACACACACACAGACACAGAAAATCTCCCAACCCTGTCTCTAAACTACTGAGAGAGAACATGCTCAAGATAACCATGAGCCCTCTGCATTGCTCTGCATAGTGATGTAGTACTCCAGTCCGGTCTCGGACCACTTTTTGCTTTCGGCCCTCGTCTCGACTCGGTTCTTCAAAGACTGGGCCTTGACTCTGTCTCGACCACAGTGGGGAGAAGGACTTCGTAATTTCAGACCGAGTCCCTCGAGACCAACGCATTTTTATGTTCAAAAAACAGACAACACATAACAACAATAATAATAAAATGCAATGTTGACGGCATATTTGAAAATGACATCCCATGGTGCAATGCAAAGATCCTGTCACAGAGCTTTATTTATCTCTACGGCTCTGCTGCGGTGAGTGTCTGTAGGTCAGCATAGTCCATATTAGGACGTTAAGACTGTCCTCTTAAACAATTCCCCATCTAGCTTAGTCTGTAGGCCTAATGGTTGATTATTAATTGAGGTGATATTAAATTATGAATATGAAAACTGACATGTTTTTTATGGTCTTGGTCTCGACTCGGTCTCGACTTAAAAAGACTCGGCTCTCCATTTCGGACTTGCTTCCTCAAAGACTTCGGTCTTGACTCGGACTCGACTGTATTTGAAAACCAACAGGCGGTCTCCGACCCTTCAAAGCTTCGGTCACCGACTCGACTCGACCCTTCAAAAGCTTCGGTCTCACTGACTCGCATAAAGTGTCTCGTCCCCATCACTACCTCTGCATGTGAGCTGGTGTGAGGATGTGTGTGTGTGTGTGTGTGTCTAGTGCAGTGGTGTGTGGATGTAATGGCAAATGCGTGCTGCAGTCGCGTAATGTGTGTGTAGTGCAGTGGTGTGTGTGTGTGTGCGTCCGTGTGTGTGTGTGTGTGTCTGAGTAAGACGTGGTGGATTAGCTCTAAGGTCTAGTAGAGATGTGGGGATTAAGATTGAGATCCTGGGCGCTGTGTTTTGGAGGGCTGTTCTTTTGTTTGACAGCAGCATCAGATTTGTGACACAGCAGGGTGGATTTAGTGTGTGTGTGCGTGTGTGTGTGTGTATGATTTTGAGATTAAGAAACAAGCACAGAGACACTGCCTGTTTACACTCGAAGCTGCTCTATTCAAGACATCAACACACTACTCACACACAAGCACAAACACACACTACTCACACAAACAACTCACACACTGCACACAAACACACACAAGGCATCAACAAACTAGAACTCATTAATAGAACACACACATTTATCACAGACTGTACATGGCACACAAATACAAACACAAGCACAGGAACAACACTAATGCTAACACAACTCACAGTCTACCTCTGCACACATGCACACACACACACGCACACACACACTCCCAGTGATGATGTCTTTGGCTTTAACACCCTCCATAACCCACCATAATCATCATCATCTAGGCTATGACTATGTGTCTGGCTTTAACACACACACACACGCACGCACACACACACACACACAGCAGACCCGGGGGACCCCCAGAGAAAGGTCGCTGTGTCTGACATTTCCCTCCCTCCCCACAGGGGGCACCAGAACGCAAGGGTGGCCACTGCTCCACATACTAATTACAGTCAATTAGAACCTCAGCCATGTTAGTGTGAGTCCACATCCTCACAGCAGGGTGCTCAAGCTACAAATATAAACACATGCACACACACACACACACACACACACACACACAAATGGATTTGTTAAGTCAGACTGCACTGTAGAATGTCTGATGCAGTTCTCAGGATTGAGCCCCTAATGGAATACTGATTGTCCGGTGTGGGTCCCGGATGCCATGACGATGGAATACTGATTGTCTGGTGTAGGTCCTGGATGCCATGGCGATGGAATACTGATTGTCTGGTGTATGTCCCGGATGCCATGGCGATCTTGTGTGGTGCCCCCAGACCCAGACGGAGGGTCTCATTAGCATGCAGGCAGCTAGCGCTAGCTCCGCTCCACTAGCCCCTCAGCGGTTGAGTGTCTATATTTTAGAAAGCTAGATACCGCATTGTCTGTCGAGTTCTATTAGGTGACATATGTGAACTGCCATATTGCTGGGGGAAAACACCTTACTGTCTATGGGCAACACTTGCTGGCAATCAGATCTGATTTCCAATCAGAGTCACCTGTTTCTCCATTAGCTTCTAGTGATTGTTGCCCCACCATGATGGCAGCGCTATTTACGTACGTTCTGGAGCCTAATAGTGCATGGCTATACACTGCATTAGCATCTTATATAGCGAAAGGCTACACACACACTGCATTAGCATTAGCATCTGATATAGCGCAGGGCTACACACACACTGCATTAGCATCTGATGTAGCACAGGGCTACACACACTGCATTAGCATTAGCATCTGATATAGTG
>NC_063198.1:33631949-33634449 GCF_017589495.1 Alosa alosa
CACATACACATACACACACACATACACACACACACACTCTCCTCTGTTCTCTGAATGGCCACGCCCAGGTAGTGGCTCTGACGCTTGCTAAAAGCGCCGCTAATTACAGGGGAGGTTGGCTGATTAGCATGGAGCGAACTAGGCTGTCATGCCACCCACTCACTCTCACACACACACACACACTCACATACATACATACACACACACACACACACACACACACACTCACACACACATGACAGGAGGGTGGGAGGACAGGAGGAGATTACACATTTGAAATCCAGTAATTTGGAAGCTTCTGACGCAAGTGTGTGTGCGTGTGTGTGCAGACGTAGTTCTACCACTTTTCTGGATGTGTGTGTGAATGTGGATGTCAGAATGTGTGTGTGTGTGTGTGTGTGTTGTCAGGCTGCTGGAAATGATAAGGACTGCTCCAAAGCGCTCAGTAATCCATCACTTCATCAGATGTCAGGAAAAACACATTACTGAGCAGACACACACACACACACACACACACACCACACACAAATACACACACAGACAGCTTTCTAGGACACCTGGAGTGTGAATCTTGGAGGCGCTCCTTAAGTATGAGATTTGTGATGCACACACACACACACACACACTCTTCCGCCAAGAGTGAATTAGGCACAGATTGTTTGGAATGAGAATCCTACTGTCTGAAGTGTATGTGTGTGTGCCAGTGGGTATGTGTGTGTGTGCCAGTGAGTGTGTGTGTTGCATACAATGAGACCGCTTTAGAAAGCAGCGAGGCCAAGGAAAGGTTGACATTTAGCATCAGTGTGCTCTTGCTTTCTCAGATACACACACACACACACACACACACACACACACACACACACACACACACACACACACACAGTGCCAAGGTCAAGTCTGCCAGTGATTAATCAGCACTTTACACTGCAACACCACTCTCAGGCAACGTTTAGGCTGCAAATAGGCCAAAGAACACCATGTCATTGCACCTGAAACATACAAACACACACACACAAACACACACGCAAACACACGCACGCACGCACGCACACACACACTCACTCACACACACACACACACACACATACAAACACACACACACAAACACACATACAAACACAACACAAACACGCGCTTAGCATGCGCGAACGCCTGCACCTAGATGCTAGATGAACATAGATTGAGGCGTATCTAGCCTCAAAGCCATCTAAACCTACATGGGTGAACTCTATCTAAACCTCAACTATGAGACACTATCTAAACTCAACTGTATCTAAGCTCTGCATGGTGAGATTTTTACTTGGCCACATCTGAAGCTCTGCATGAGGCGTTATCTAGCTCTGCATGGGCAGACACTATCTAAACTCTGCATGGTGAACACTGCTGGCCATCTGACTCACATGGTGAACACTACTGTATCTAAACTCACATGGTGAACACTAACTATCTAAACTCTACATGAACACTATCTAAACTCTACATGGGTGAATGCTATCTAAACTCTACATGGGTGAATGCTATCTAAACTCTACATGGTGAATGCTATCTAAACTCTACATAGTGAACACTACTGTATCTAAACTCACATGGTGAACACTATTTAAACTCTACATGGTGAACACTATTTAAACTCTACATGGTGAATGCTATCTAAACTTTACATGGTGAACACTACTGTGTCTAAACTCTACATGGTGAACACTACTGTGTCTAAACTCTACATGGTGAACACTACTGTGTCTAAACTCTACATGGTGAACACTACTGTGTCTAAACTCTACATGGTGAACACTATTTAAACTCTACATGGTGAATGCTATCTAAACTTTACATGGTGAACACTACTGTGTCTAAACTCTACATGGTGAATGCTATCTAAACTCTACATGGTAAACACTACTGTATCTAAACTCACATGGTGAACACTACTGTATCTAAACTCACATGGTGAACACTACTGTATCTAAACTCACATGGTGAACACTACTGTGTCTAAACTCTACATGGTGAATGCTATCTAAACTTTACATGGTGAACACTATCTAAACTCTACATGAACGTTATCTAAGCTCTACATGGTGAACACTAACTATCTAAACTCTACATGGTGAACACTACTGTATCTAAACCTACATGGTGAACACTACTGTATCTAAACTCACATGGTGAACACTAACTATCTAAACTCTACATGAACACTATCTAAACTCTACATGGTAAACACTACTGTATCTAAACTCACATGGTGAACACTACTGTATCTAAACTCACATGGTGAACACTATATAAACTCTACATAGTGAACACTATATAAACTCTACATAGTGAACACTATATAAACTCTACATGGGTGAATGCTATCTAAACTCTACATGGTGAATGCTATCTAAACTCTACATGGTGAACACTATCTAAACTCAACTATCTAAACTCTACATGGTGAACACTATCTAAACTCAGCTATCTAAACTCTACATGGTGAACACTACTGTATCTAAAC
>NC_063198.1:33641949-33644449 GCF_017589495.1 Alosa alosa
TATACTCCATACATCATTTTAATAACATTTCATGTATTTTCTTAATATTCATGACAAGTTAAATTTAAAGAGATGGTGGTCATCACAAGTGGCATACCACCAGCGGTCCGCTATCTGCCAATCTGATTTTGCTATCTGGGTGTGTGTGTGTGTGTGTGTGCGTATTAGGTAGGTGCTTGGCGTCGCGTGTGCTGCAGATGTGTGTGTGTGTGTGTGTGTAAGCTACCATAATGTAACTAGGACAAAGAACATGTGCACAGCTGCAGCAGCCTGTCCTCCCTGGATTAGTCGCCACATTCAGCACAGAGTTAATGCCATTTCCTGCTGAACACACATACACACACACACGCACACACACACAGAGAGAGCCGCAGACATTACCTGGTCCCAGGTCCAGCCCCTCCACCTCCCATGGAACACAACTGGGACGCATCATCTCTTCCTCCATCCAACTCCATGAGAACTCCATCCCTCTCTCTCTCTCTCTCTCTCTCTCTCTCTCTCTCTCTGCGTCCTCTCTGCAGACGTTCCTGTAGATTATCCCAACTGAGAGACGCAGCTTACATATATAAATTTCCTCCTGACTCGTCTCCTCCCTTACACACACACACACACACGCACACCCACACCCACACACACCACACCCCTGCCCAGCTCTGAGCCACACCCCTGAGACAGCTGGGACTCTCCTTACTCCACCCCCCACATCTGGCTCAGACACACTCCAAACAGAAAACACACACACACACACACACACACACACAAACACACACCTTTAAAAGATACACTAGAGACACACTATAATTTAAACACACATCCATACACACACACACTTAGGCTAACTCCAACCTGGGGGGTATTCCATCAACCTCGCTAAAGGCCAACCCTGGCTTATTTCAATAAGTCTCGCTAATTTTAGTGAGAATTCCGTTCCATTAATGAGGTTAACGTGAATCCTAGTTTAGTAACCATGGGAATTTATGCCACAAGAACTAACCTGCTCCGTAGCAGGTTAACTCAAGCTAAAATTAAGCTGTGTTGCAAAAAAAAAAACAGTCGGAAACGAGGTCAAAAAGATGGTTCCGATCAACCCGTGCTTTAAGTCACCTGTAGCCTACAACTTCAAAAATAGAAGTAGGCCTAGAAATGTTTTTTTCGACAGTGCACCAAGCATGGATTTACATTCACTAGCTCCAAAGAATGTATGAAGATTATGCGATTAAAATGTTTTAACTTCACATGCGTGTGGTTCACCAAGAATCGTGCTACTCTCGTCACTTCAAGTTCGGTGGTGGCAGCTGAGGCGGTATAGGAAAGGAATTACATTCTTGCGTGTTAAGCTGGTTAAGCTTCCCATACCTGAAGGAAACATTGTTTATCACCTTGATAATGGCATTTTTAGTTAAATCTTTGATGGAAGACAGATGTCTGCTGCTGATAAAGGGTCATGCACATTTGGTAGGCTGTTCAGTGACAGCTTTGCCAATGGGCTATATTATATCTGATGCAAACCAAGGATAATTATTCTGTAGCCTAGGCAGCTAATAATTAAAACTGCTTCATGTGGCTATAGGCTATTATGTTGATACTTATTTATTTTATGACCACCTACACCTATACAATAATTTGGGCCAACACTTTTAGTCTAAAACGTAAGCTATAGATAGTTTTGAATATCCATATGCATATCCATAAGTTGTTTTTGAGTTTATACTTATTTATTCATTCACTTCGTTTTGTTCAAGCATAGACTGTATCAGTTCTATGTGTTCAAGAGTGAAGCCAATCAAACTAAGAATTGATTTCAAACCATACCATTGCTGTTTTAAATGTATGCTTTCATTATTCTCCAATTTCTGTAGGCAATCTATTTTTTCTCGATGTTAAATTTGATAACTTTGTTAGAAAATCCTGTAGATAGCGCTTGCCGTCGAACAGAAATCGTCTAGTATTGTCTTAATTTTTCTGACATACATCCTCTTTTCATCAATCTACTGTTTTGGTCTGTTCTTCACCGTGCGCGAGCAGAGATGAAGCTGAACTAAACCTGGCTTGAATAAACGAGGCCAAGATGCGCTAACTTGAGTTAATGGAACAGCATCAGCCCCCAAGTGAAAGTCTACGCTAGTTCAAGCCAGGCTATTTCTGCTGAGCGCCGCCTTCGTTAAGCTTGAGGTTGATGGAATATCCCCCTGGTCTCACCTAAATCTAGTGTCCAATCAAAGCTCCTGGGCTAACGCTAGTTTAGTGTCCAGGCTGACTTCCTGTTAACACTAGTTTGGTGTCCCCTCTGAGACACACATACACAGAGCTAACGCTAGTTTAGTGTCAATGCTGACTTTCTGCTAATGCTAGTTTAGCGTCCATGTTGACTATCTGCTAACGCTAGTTTAGTGCCCTGACATGGTAGTTTTGTGTCCTTCTCGGCCGATATGTTGTCCTCGTTTCCCCATCAGTGTTCATGGCTAGCTCTAGTGTGCATGCTGTACTCTGATGGCTA
>NC_063198.1:33649449-33651949 GCF_017589495.1 Alosa alosa
CTTTCTCTCTCTCTCTCCCTCCCTCTCTCTCCCTCTCTCGCTCAATGGACACACCTAAATTCAGCCAACACAATCCAAATAAACATTCACAATCGTGAACGCAAGGACGATAGTAGACTACTAGCTAAATTACTATTAACCGCTTAGCATCATTAGCATGCTGCACATATTTGTTTAAAGCTCTTGCATTCAAGTTGACTGATCATGTCAATACCAATGTTTCCCAAAAGGGCCTGTCTCAAGGAGAACAATGCCTGCAACAGGCAGATGCCTTTCTCTCTCTCTCTCTCTCCCTCTCTCTCTCTCTCTCTCTCTCTCTCTCTCTCTCTCTCTCTCTCTCTCTCTCTCTCTCTCTCTCTCTCTCTCCCTCTCTCGCTCAATGGACACACCTAAATTCAGCCAACACAATCCAAATAAACATTCACAATCGTGAACGCAAGGACGATAGTAGACGACTAGCTAAATTACTATTAACCGCTTAGCATCATTAGCATGCTGCACATATTTGTTTAAAGCTCTTGCATTCAAGTTGACTGATCATGTCAATACCAATGTTTCCCAAAAGGGCCTGTCTCAAGGAGAACAATGCCTGCAACAGGCAGATGCCTTTCTCTCTCTCTCTCTCCCTCTCTCGCTCAATGGACACACCTAAATTCAGCCAACACAATCCAAATAAACATTCACAATCGTGAGCATGAGGCATAGTGAGCGACTAGCTAAATTACTATTAACCGCTTAGCATCATTAGCATGCTGCACATATTTGTTTAAAGCTCTTGCATTCAAGTTGACTGATCATGTCAATACCAATGTTTCCCAAAAGGGCCTGTCTCAAGGAGAACAATGCCTGCAACAGGCAGATGCCTTTCTCTCTCTCTCTCTCTCTCCCTCCCTCTCTCTCTCTCCCTCCCTCTCTCTCCCTCTCTCTCTCTCTCCCTCTCTCTCTCTCTCTCTCCCTCTCTCGCTCAATGGACACACCTAAATTCAGCCAACACAATCCAAATAAACATTCACAATCGTGAACGCAAGGACGATAGTAGACGACTAGCTAAATTACTATTAACCGCTTAGCATCATTAGCATGCTGCACATATTTGTTTAAAGCTCTTGCATTCAAGTTGACTGATCATGTCAATACCAATGTTTCCCAAAAGGGCCTGTCTCAAGGAGAACAATGCCTGCAACAGGCAGATGCCTTTCTCTCTCTCTCTCCCTCTCTCGCTCAATGGACACACGAAATTCAGCCAACACAATCCAAATAAACATTCACAATCGTGAACGCAAGGACGATAGTAGACGACTAGCTAAATTACTATTAAATCCGCTTAGCATCATTAGCATGCTGCACATATTTGTTTAAAGCTCTTGCATTCAAGTTGACTGATCATGTCAATACCAATGTTTCCCAAAAGGGCCTGTCTCAAGGAGAACAATGCCTGCAACAGGCAGATGCCTTTCTCTCTCTCTCTCTCCCTCCCTCTCTCTCTCTCTCTCTCCCTCTCTCGCCTCAATGGACACACCTAAATTCAGCCAACACAATCCAAATAAACATTCACAATCGTGGAATCGCATGGAGGACGATAGTAGACGCATTAGCTAAATTACTATTAAATCAGCTTAGCATCATTAGCATGCTGCACATATTTGTTTAAAGCTCTTGCATTCAAGTTGACTGATCATGTCAATACCAATGTTTCCCAAAGGGCCTGTCTCAAGGAGAACAATGCCTGCAACAGGCAGATGCCTTTTCTCTCTCTCTCTCCTTTTCTCCCCCTTTTGACCCCACCTCCTTCCCCACACACCTCTCCTGGTCTCACAACCGTTGGTTGTAGTGGTGATTTTCAGACCGAGTGTAAAGTTCAATCGATGTCTTCCATTTCCATTTTTTCCTCTGTCTCTCTCTCCCTCCCTCCCTCTCTCTCCCCTCTCCCTCCCTCTCTCTCTCCTCCCTCCTTTCCCTTCTCTCCCTCTCTCTCTCTCTCTCCCTCCCTCTCTCTCTCTCTCTCTCTCTGACCCTTTGACGTCATCAGGTCTCCACAGAAACGCTCCCTGGTTTAAATAGTCTCCATTGCTGCAGCAATCCAGTTTCCAACACACACACACACACACACACACACACACACACACACACACACACACATCACACACACACACACACACACACACATGATCACACACACACACACACATCATACACACACACACACATCACACACACACACACACACACACACACACACACAGCCGGTTCTCTGTTTCCTCCCTGCTCCTCGTTGGTGTGGTGAGGGTTCTGCCGAGACGAAACCGACTCCAGAATGAACCAGACCGCTCCTTAGTACATTCCTCTACAGTGGGCTCACACACACACACACACACACTCTACAGTGGGCTCTCACACACACACACACACACACACACACACACACACACACACACACACACACACACACACACACAGTACAGTGGGCTCTGGACTCTGCGGTTAATTATAGAACTTTATG
>NC_063198.1:33661949-33664449 GCF_017589495.1 Alosa alosa
ACGGACGTACGGACGCAAGCACGCACACACACACATCCACACAGCACATCTCATACCAGACCCACAGTCAGACAAACAGGTCCAGCTGCACACACACACACACCACATGTGAGGTAAACACACTTGCATTCTCATCAGCTGAGCACACACACACACACACACATTATACTCTCACACACACACATTATACTCTCACACACACATTATACTCTCACACACACACACACATATATACTCACACACACACACACATTATACTCTCTCTCACACACACACACACACACACACACACACACACACACACACACATATATACTTACACATACACACACACACATATACTCACTCACACACACACACACACACATATACTCACACACACACACACACACACATATACTCACACACACACATATATACTTACACACACACACACACACACACATATCACACACACACACACACATATACTCACACACACACACACACACAAAAGCACACATCGCCATCAACAGCAGCCATTCTGTCTTTGCTGCTAGATATCAAAAGTTCAGAGTGACCAAAGTGGGCTTCCACACAGATGATCAATCAAATATTCAATCAGATAATCAATATCTTGCTGATAATGAATCTCTCTCTCCCTCTCTCTCTCTCCCTCTCTCTCTTTCTATCTCTCCCTCTCTCTCTCTCTCCCTCTCTCTCTCTCCCTCTCTCTCTATCTCTCTCTCTCTCTCTCTCTCTCTCTCTCTCTCTCTCTCTATCTCTCCCTCTCTCTCTCCCCCCCTCTATCTCTCCCTCCCTCCCTCTATCTCTCCCTCTCTCTCTCTCTCTCTCTCTCTCTCTCTCTCTCTCTCTCTCTCTCTCTCTCTCCTTTGTAGTGCACTGCACTCTTATTATTATCTTTCCCCATCTGGCGGGAAGTTGTGTTTGTTACCCATTGAACGTGACTTTTTTTGAAAGATCATTACTTTGGATTTTTCTGTGTTTATGGGAAGGTTCCAGATTTGGGAGAACTTCTCGTGTTTATGCGAAGGTTCCAGATTTGGGAGAACTTCTCGTGTTTATGGGAAGGTTCCAGATTTGGGAGAACTTCTCCAGATTTGACAGGCTTTCCTGTAACCTATACTCACTTGTGTGCAGTGTTGCCACAGTTGACTGTGACTTAGACTTGAGACAAATGACTTGAAATTACTTGACTTTTTATTTTTTTCATAGATATTAAGGAGTTAACGTTATGATTTTAGAAAATCTGCTTAGGTGCTGTTGCATGCGTCACGCAAGCGAACCTGTCATTGTTACCAAGTGACGCGACAGACCAACAGCGAAAGCCAGATCAAATGGGACAGACTGAGGTAGGGCCAACTTGCAAATATGGAAGGCTCGTTTATACAAAACATAATAATGTTTGGCTTCACAGATGATGTATCTGACAACTCAAAGGATAAATGAACAGCAGTCTGCAGTGTGCAAAATAGCGACATAACCACCACCACGTTAATGTTCATCCGTCAGAAGTTAGTCGTGTTAGAAACCTAACGTCAAATTTGAGGCATGTTAAGAGTTGGCTTTGAATCTATTATGCTTTTTAGTTAACGCCATATTAGGTTAAAATGTGTGAAATGGCAAAGTGAAACATTTTCTTGTCTAAGTTTAATCTTGATATATAGCAAAAATGTTGCCAATGTAACCTAAAATAAGCGCCTCTCTTTCTCCCTCCCTCTTAAACACGTCCCTGTTCCATACATTACAGCCTAGTAGTAGGCTAACAACAGTAAGTAGGCCTAGCTAACTGCCAGCAATCAGCATAGAAAAGTAGCTTATTTCACATGTTAGGCTTATGTATAATATGATATAGCATTGACGGTCCTAAACCCTACTAAAACCCATTGCGCTGTCGCGCTTGTCAAAGTTGGCATTTGATTGATTGATCAACATTATTGGGTCCCTGGAGATGTGACAGGTCAGGACAGGTGAAACTTGAATTGTTTGAATATACTTTCATGATTTGATGTAGCTTACCTAATATTTGAGGCATATTGAAACAATAATAGGCTCTTTTATAATAGGTCTACTTGAAATACATTTATTTTTTTTTATATACATTTCATCTTAGCCTACATCTGAACGGTTTATAGAATATGTGGCTTGAATGAATGCAATGTCTATTTGTTTGTTACAAATAAAACTCCAGCAGTTCATAACTAGCCTATTGTAGCTTATTTTAAAATGAAAACATGGTTGAATCATCATGAATTTGTATTATATTTGGCTATGACTTGACTTGCTTGACCCAAGTTATGACTTGACTTGACTTGCTTGACTGTCACACTGAGACTTGAAAGTTAAGACTTGAGACTTGCTTGTGACTTGCACATGTGTGACTTACTCCCACCTCTACAGTATAGTGTGTGTGTGTGGTGTGTGTCAATGGTGTGTGTGTGTGTGTGTGTGTGTGTGTGTGTGTGGTGTGTGTGGTGTGTATGTCAATAGTGTGTGTGTG
>NC_063198.1:33674449-33686949 GCF_017589495.1 Alosa alosa
GTTTTAACAGTGACGATATGCACCATGAAGCAAAAAGATGCTTTCCTTCTGAGACAGCATCTGCGCCTGCATCTGTAGCACTGCAGAGACCGACAGGTCAGGTGGCTAATGGCTAACGGCTAACGGCTAACGATATGAGAGACAGGTCAGGTGGCTAATGGCTAACGATATGAGAAACAGGTCAGGTGGCTAATGGCTAATGGCTAACGATATGAGAGACAGGTCAGGTGGCTAATGGCTAACAATATTAGAGACAGGTCAGGTGGCTAACGGCTAACGATATGAGAGACAGGTCAGATGGCTAACGGCTAACGATATGAGAAACAGGTCAGGTGGCTAATGGCTAACGATATGAGAGACAGGTCAGGTGGCTAATGGCTAATGGCTAACGATATGAGAGACAGGTCAGGTGGCTAATGGCTAACAATATTAGAGACAGGTCAGGTGGCTAACGGCTAACGATATGAGAAACAGGTCAGGTGGCTAATGGCTAACGATATGAGAGACAGGTCAGGTGGCTAATGGCTAACGATATAAGAGACAGGTCAGGTGGCTAATAGCTAACGATATGAGAGACAGGTCAGGTGGCTAATGGCTAACGATATGAGAGACAGGTCAGGTGGCTAATGGCTAATGGCTTACGATATAAGAGACAGGTCAGGTGGCTAATGGCTAACGATATGAGAGACAGGTCAGGTGGCTAATGGCTAATGGCTTACGATATGAGAGACAGGTCAGGTGGCTAATGGCTAATGATATGAGAGACAGGTCACGTGGCTAATGGCTAACGATATGAGAGACAGGTCAGGTGGCTAATGGCTAATGGCTTACGATATGAGAGACAGGTCAGGTGGCTAATGGCTAACAATATGAGAGACAGGTCAGGTGGCTAATGGCTAACAATATGAGAGACAGGTCAGGTGGCTAATGGCTAACGATATGAGAGACAGGTCAGGTGGCTAATGGCTAACGATATGAGAGACAGGTCAGGTGGCTAATGGCTAATGGCTTACGATATAAGAGACAGGTCAGGTGGCTAATGGCTAATGGCTAACGATATAAGAGACAGGTCAGGTGGCTAATGGCTAACGATATGAGAGACAGGTCAGGTGGCTAATGGCTAACGATATGAGAGAATTCCAAATCTGGGATATTTACAGATGAGAGCCAGAAGAGAATGGGTAAAAAAGAAAAACTACAGTATGTGAGAAACCTGAGAGAAAACAGGAGGGTTGACAGCTATGACACACACACACACACACACACACACACACACACACACATACACAAACAGTGTTTGCACAGTGTGTTTGGGGGCAATGTTGTCAGGCTTATTCCCATCACAATTTCCCTCATCAAATCAAATCTTTTGTTCCATGTCGTTCTTTCAGAGGAGTGTATGTGTGTCTTTGTGTGTGTGTGTTTCTGTTTGTTTTGTTCTATGTTGTTCTTTCAGAGGAGTGTGTGTGTGTGTGTGTGTGTGTGTGTGTGTTTGTTTTGTTCTGTGTTGTTCTTTCAGAGAACTGTGTGTGTCTGTGTCTGTCTGTCTGTGTGTGTGTGTGTTCTGTGTCATTGTTCTTTCAGGGGAAAGGCTTTTTTTCATCAAATCTTCTCTCTGTCCTCACTGCCCTGACCTAATAGCAAGATTATCAATTCTAGGAATCACACACACACACACGCACGCACACACGCACACACACACACGCTCAAAGTCCATCTCATTCATAGAGTCATTTAGATTAGTACACTTATTACACAACAATACATAACAATACATTTTGCTATGACGTGTGTGTGTGTGCGTGCGTGTTTGTGTGCGTGCGTTCATTTCTGTGCATGTGTGTGAGTGAGTGATTGAGTCCGGACTCTCCCCCTCCTCCATGCTCTGAAATAGGGATCATCTCTAAATGACAGGACTGTGTGTGTGTGTGTGTGTGTGTGTGTGTGAGAGAGAGAGTGAGTGTGTGTGTGGTGTGTAGTGAGTTAAAAATGGTGGCCTCCAACTGTGTCTTGACCCCTTCTGCCTCCACTCTGCCACAGCTCATCATGCACACACTGAACATGTTGTCTTCCAAGCCTGCAGGGGGCGCACATGCACACACTGAACATGTTGTCTTCCAAGCCTGCAGGGGGCGCACATGCACACACTGAACATGTTGTCTTCCATGCCTGCAGGGGGCGCACATGCACACACTGAACATGTTGTCTTCCATGCCTGCAGGGGGCGCACATGCACACACTGACACAATCACTGACAAGTCAGCATCTCAGCGTACTGAACCTTTCTTGCATGACATGAATATTGGTCATTTGTTAAGAGGAAGAGAGAGGAGAACAGAGGGAGGAGAAGGAGAGAGGAGTGGAGTGGAGAGGAGGAGGAGAGGAGAACAGAGGGAGGAGGAGAGGAGTGGAGAGAGGAGGAGAGGAGGAGTGGAGGGAGGAGGAGAGGAGGAGGAGGAGAGGAGAACAGAGGGAGGAGGAGGAGAGAGGAGGAGTGGAGAGGAGGAGAGGAGGAGTGGAGTGGAGGAGTGGAGAGGAGGAGGAGAGGAGAACAGAGGGAGGAGGAGGAGAGGAGAACAGAGGGAGGAGGAGAGGAGGAGAGGAGTGGAGGAGTGGAGAGGAGAACAGAGGGAGGAGGAGAAGAGAGGAGAGGAGGAGGAGGTATGGAAATACAAGGAAAGGTGGAGAGGAGAGGAGGAGTGGAGAGGAGGGGAGTAGAGAGTAGAGGAGAACAGAGGGAGGAGGAGGAGGAGAGGAAAGGTGGAGAAGAAAAGAAAGGAGGAGAGGAGAAGAGAGGAGTGGAGAGTAGGAGAGTGTGTGTGTGTAGCAGCTGTGGAGGGTCACCCAGAACCCAGCCTATTACCTCCTCTCATAAAATGGTCAGATTGGAATTTTTATGGTGTGATGCCGTAACAAATATTTTTACTCTATCTTCTAAAGGCTCTGCTGCTGTTACCACCTCTCTGGACGAGCCTCCCGAGATTGTGAGGTGTGTGTGTGTGTGTGTGTGTGTGTGTGTGTGTGTCTGTCTGTCTGTCTGTGTGTGTGTGTGTGTGTGTGTCTGTCTGTCTGTCTCTGTATGTGTAAATGTATGTGTGTGTGTGTGTGTGTGTGTGTGTGTGTAACATTTCTAGCACACCCAAGGAACTTTACACATTACCGCTGGTTACAGAATCCCATCAGCAAATCTGTATCCTTACACACATACACACACACAATCACACTCATACACACAGCAACTAATCAGGGGACCAGAACACACACACACACACACACACTTACACACTCTCTCACACACACACACACACACACACACAGTGGGACTAAAGGAGCTTAGAGATGGCATATAGAAATAGTAAATTCGCTCCAAAAACACACACCCTTTGAGAAGATCAGAGCCCTGGTGCTGAGCACTTTATCACTCATGTATGACAAGGCCCTGATGTGCACACACACACACAATCACCCACACACACAATCACCCACACACACACACACAAGCATAGTCACACACACACATAGACACACACACACACAGACAGACAGACACACACAGACAGACACACACACACACACACACACACACACACACACACACACACCCTAGAGAGAGTAGGTGAGCCTCTTTGATATTTCAAGCGCTGAGGGTTGTGATTGGGATCAAATTCAGCCTGCTCTGGGTTGCCATAGAAACCCATGTGACACAGATGTTGGTGTCACGGTAACGGCATGATGCGTACTGACAGTTCTCTCGCAGAGAGGTTCTGTGTTCTAGAACCTTTTGAAGGAGAATGTCATATTTATTCTGCCGTGGAGAGCCAAATGTGTATGAATGTCACTGTTCATTAGTGCTGCAGAACTGGCGTCTATAAACACACACACACACACACACACACACACACACACTCACCTCAGCTGATCTATCAGCTCTAAGAGAAAAACAGGAGGAAAGGGATGAGTCACTCATAAAAAACATTCATAGACAAAATTACACACCCACACACAAACGTACGCAAGCACACACACACACACAAAATACCACTGTATGTAGTGAAGGGAGAGAGCAGTCATCCCACTCAACCTCGAACCCGGGCTACTAAACCTGCAGAGCCAGGCTGATTGATATGGCAGTCAGAGCACACTCTCACACACACAGATATAAACATACAGTACTCTGCTTGCAATAGTAAGTCCCTGACCCCCCCCCCCCTACATACACAGCACATTATTTCATCAGGAAGCTTCTCCAACACACATCCCCAACATACTTACAGCACACTGCCCCAATACACAGCACATTGTCTCATGAGGAAGCTTCTCCAACACACATATTGCACACTGCCCTCTCCCCACATACACAGCACACTATCCCATCTCCCCTGTCATCCCCCAACACACACACCAAGACCCTGGCAGTTGGGTTAGCCCCCTTGAGCCGTGGATCTGCCCAAGGTTTCTTCCTTGGTAAGGGAGTTTTCCTTGCCCCTGTTGCTCTTGGGTGCTCCTTGTTGGTGCCCCCACCCAATCCCAATCCTCCCCCACCTTTTTATGCAGCCCTTGCCACTTAATCTACTAAACCCCTCTTCTACTGCACTTTTACCCCCCATTAATGCACAAATAGGCTGACACCAGACATAATTTCACTGCATTTCTTACTTCCAGTAACTATATGCATGTGACAATAAACTTCCTTGTATCCTTGTATCCTTGTACTTACACACAAGCGTACACCACACAAGTACACACACACACACACACACACACACACAAACACACTCACACAAACAGAGATACAAACATACACACACACACATATAGCTCTATAAAGACAATGCAGCATGAAGAGGCTGCCAGCAGATGGCCAGTGAGTCAGCTCGGGATTGGACACATATCCAGTAAGTCAGCATGTGATTGGACAAATCTCCAGTGAGAGAGCACATGATTGGATATGTATCCAGTAAGTTAGCATGTGATTGGACAAATCTCCAGTGAGACAGCACTAATTGGACACGTTTCTCTAAAGGCAATTGTAGTGGCAAAAAACAATGTTTAGGTTTTTCCCGTAACCCCCTGTTTTCTTCCTATTGTTTTCAACCACCTGGAGAATGCGGGTACAGGGTCAGACTCGCGGCCCGAATCCAAGAAAATCCAAGAATGTTGTAGTTGAAAATTTGTCGGAATTTATTGCAAATAAACATAAAGTACAAAATAAAGTTGCAAATTGTTTTAAAAGTCCATAAATATGTATTTGGAGCGGAGTTCAGCTTTCTCCGTATAGGCCAAGCTCCGGTAACGCAGATCCAGGCCGAGGTCAAAGACTGTATCTGCTGGCACGCCTTCTCCTCATCATGCGCTACACGCCCTAATTTATAGGGTAGCACCCTCTCCACCTGTAGAAGGAGCACTCTCCAATGCAACGAAAAAGACAACTATAAGTAAATTATGAAACCAAAAATAAACTCAAATGCGGTTCCTACAGCCATGACCTGCTTCCGCATGTCCCGTGCGATTGCGTGGCGAGAATTGCGTCATCAATGCGGCCGGCATGCAAGGGGTGTCTTGTGCCTCGAGGAATTTGTGAGCGCGCGTCAAGAGGAGCTGTAAGAGCACGTCAAAACTGAACTGCTATAAACACGCCCCTCCAGTAGGTGGAGCACATAGAAGAAGAACGCTTAAAACGCAGCAAACCAATCCAGAAGAAGACTTGTTTGGTTACCGTTACCATAACGATGAGAAGGACAACAGACTGGCAGAGAAGGTAAGGAGAGATAACCTCACCTGTACGACTCTCCCCTCACCTGTACGTCCGACTCTCCCCTCCGGGAGCACTAGTGTACCTTTCGATCCTAACTTCTGGAGGAGAGTGCAGACACTGGCCATGGAAGCACTGGCCTGTCGCCAGCGTTGCAGCCGGCATGCAAGGGGTGTCTTGTGCCTCGAGGAATTTGAATTTGTCGCCAGCGTTGGAAGCTTTTGCAGGACAAGTTTGTAAAGGGAAAAAAAAGGGAGGAGCGGTGAGCGGTGTCCTGTGCAACGTTACAGGAATATTCCGGAGCGTATTCCGGAGCGGTGAGCGGTGTCCTGTGCAGCGTTAAAGGAATATTCCGGAGCAAAAACAACCTAGGGTCTATTTCCAGAACAGGTTAAAATAGTTTGTGAGCATAATTATGTTCATTGATTTGAGCAAGACAGTTGTTTACACCAAATTGTTCCACAATGCAAGTCCAAAGGGTATAGATGCACGTCAAAAACAAACTCTATTATTCCCCACTGACAATGTTCAAAAACAAAATCTATTTTTCCCCACTGACAATGTTCAAAATAGAATGACACTTCTGTAGTAGTGTGGTGAGGCTCTCTACAGACAAATAGAAGTATTGTAAACGTTGTAAGTGTTTTGAAAGGTTTTAAAAATGTTATTTTCCAGAGTGTTTTTTTAGCCTACCTTAGCTGTCTTCCTGTTGCTGCCATCTAGAAGGAAAGACCTAACAAGTCGATCACTGAATGCAGCGCAAACCCCAGGAAATGAACACTATAGGAGAGGAGCCGTCTGCGCTCAAACAAATGCATGAATCCCTAGCTGTTTGTGACAATATAGGCAAGTATCGATATTAACATTAAAAAGGGGACCCAAACTAGAACGCGAAGTCTAACTGTAATGATTGCTCAAGCAGTAAGCTACAGCACTGAAATGTCACGTGAAACCTTGTGTGACATGTTGCTGGAAGAACCGCTTGTAGAAGACAAACAATGAACAAGAAATGTCTTGTCTCGTACCAGCCAGAGCCACCTGCTTTTAACTTCTTCTTCGGTGGGAGTGTCCTACTTTCAGACTCAACGTAGTGCCCCCAGTTGGTGGGGCAGAGTATCACAGTTAACTCGTAGTACGCAGGTGCTAACCTTGAGCGCCCGGCGCACATACAAGACAACAGAAATTGGAGTATGCATTGTGTCCACGGCAAAAATGACGCACATCTTCGACTCACGTGAATGTGCACAGAGGAGAATGCTGCTTCCTGAAGTCCGACTGTGATTGGACAAATCATCAGTGACACAGCCCTGGCTCTGTTAACTGGAAATAGTGGATCAGACCAATCAGACCAAGCCATATCAGACCAGACCAAGCCATATCAGACCAAGCAGTATCCCAACCAATCAGCACGGAGCATCAAGAGCACAGATGGTCTAAGGGTCTAACATTAGCGATCTGTCTTTAGACACACAAGAACCATCTTTAAAGGCTGGAGCCGTCTTTAGACAGACAAGAACCATCTTTAAAGGCTGGAATTGTCTTAACACACAAGAACCATCTTTAATAGATAGATAGATAGATAGCATACAGATAGTAGCATACAGACAACACACACACATTCACTAACAGCAGAAAAAGTAATTAAAAGTATATGATATAAAAACACAACTAAGCAATAAGGACAGTAGAAGATAAAGAATATACCAAATACAGCGGGGGAAATAAATATTGAACATGTCAACATTTTTTTTAAGTAAGTATACTTCCAGTGAGGCTATTTGCATGACATTTTCACCAGACATTAGTATTAACTTAGGTAATCGACACATATTAAAAAAAATCCAAACATTAATGTTCATACATAGAGTTATGAGTAAAAAATTGGAATGCCACAGGGAAAAAGTATTGAACACGCCTACTGAAATTTCTTAAATACTGTGTGGAAAACCCTTTATTTGTAATGAGAGCTTCAAGGCATTTCCTCTATGACGAAACTAATCAGTCGCAGTATTCAGGTGTGATTTTGGCCCATTCTTTTAAACAGATAGTCTTTTAATATTGAAGATTCCAGGGTCCCCTCTTGTAAATCCTGATCTTTGGTAACTTCCAAAACTGTTCAATTGGATTAAAGTCAGGGCCTGAATTTCCTTTCTCTGAAACCAATTGAGAGTTTCCTTTGCTGAATGCTTTGGATCATTGTCCTGCTGGAAGGTCTAGCCATGTCTCATCCTCATTGTTCTGGTGGATGGCAAGATTCTCCCAGAAAAAATGGCTCCATTCATCATTTCTTCAACTGTATGAAGTCTGCCAGTACCATGAGATGAAAAACAGCCCACACCATGATGCCACCACCTCCAAACTTCACTGTTGGTATGGTATTTTTAGGGTGATGCACAGTGGCATTTCTCCTCCAAATATGGTGTGTAGTATGACATCCAAAGAGTTAAATTTTGCTCTCACCTGACCAGAATACATTCTCTCAGTATTTCATATTCTTGTCCAATTGTTGTATAGCAAACTTTCAATGAGCTTCGACATGTTTTTCTTCAGCAATAGAGTCATGTGGGGTGAGCGTGCATAGAGGCCATGGCGGTGGAGTGCATTACCTATGATTTTCTCTGTAACAATTGAACCTGCTGCCTCCAAGTCTTTCTGGAGTGGTCCTTGGCTCTTAGGCTACACTTCTGACTATCCTTCTGACTTCCTGGTCAGAAATCTTGTGAGGAGATCCTGTGCATGGCCGATTGATGATGCAGTGATGTTCCTTCCACTTGCAGATAATGGCTCCCATGCTGCTTACTGGATGATTCTGAAGTTTTGAAATGCATCTGTAACCAGTTCCATTGATATGTTTTGCAACAATAATGTTGCAAAGGTCTTTTACTCATCATGAAATGTTTCTTGTGTGACAACTTGGTAACGAAAAACCTTTTTATAGCTCATCAATATGTACTAACCCAGCTTACATTAATTTGCACAGATAGGAGGGATAATTACTCTCTAACTACGTATAGATTCCAGCTCGTTCCTTGCCATTCCTTGCCTTTGTGTACTGTTTTTCGTTAGTGTGTTCAATACTTTTTCCCTGTGCCATTCCACTTTTTTACTCATAACTCTACTTAGGGACATTAATGTTTGGATTTTTTAATATATGTGGATTACCTAAGTTAATACTAGTCTGTAGAAAATGTTATGCGAATAGCCTCTCTGGAAGTATACTTACTGAAAAAAATGTTGACGTGTTCAATACTTACCTTTCCGGTTCCGGCGCCGTCGAGAGAGGCAGCCTGTCGAGGTAGCTCCGTGTCTTCGTGTTTTTTCTTAACGTCTTTTGTTTACTTTTTACTTTTTTACTTCACAACTTTTTTGGATTACGCACTTTGAGGAGTGTTTTCATTCATTGTTGTTTGTGTCTACGTGCCTCAAGCCCTCCCGGACGCAGCGTGTGATGTCATTCACTCTACAGTCGCTAGGCTCCAAACTCAGCACAGTGATGCCTTCTTTGCGATCTCTGGTGACTTCAACCACATTACACTGGATTCCACCTTCACAAACTTTTACCAGTTTGTTGACTGCCCAACTAGGAAAAACAGGACAATAGACCTCATGTATGCAAACGTGAGGGATGCTTACAGTGCCACCCCCCTTCCCCTCACTGGGGAAGTCGGACCATAACCTCATTCATTTGCAGCCAATGTACAAGCCAAAAGTTCAGAGGCTACCAGTTGCCACGCGCACCTTCAGGAAGTGGACACCTGAAGCGGATGAGGCTTTGAGAGACTGCTTTGAGTCCACTGACTGGAGTGTGCTACTGAATGGAGAGGACTTAGAGGAGGTCACACATTGCACTACTGACTATCTGAACTTCTGTATGGACATTGTTGTTCCCACAAGGACTGTACGATGCTATTCAAATAACAAGCCTTGGATAACCAGTAATGTCAAGACCCTTCTCAATAGTAAAAAGATGGCGTTTAAGGAGGGGGACATGGCAGAGCTGAGGCGAGTACAGGGGGAACTCAAGATTAAGATGAAAGAGGCAAAGGAGGACTACAGTAGGAAGATGGAACAGAAGCTGCAAGATAACAACATGAAGGAGGTGTGGGACTGTATGAAACCTATCACTGGCCTTAAGAAGAGCAGCAGCTCTGTGGAGGGAGACCTGGTCAGGGCGAACCAGCTGAACCACTTTTACAACAGGTTCGATTGCCCACCCCCAGCCCCCACCCCACCTCATTACCAGTGCAACACTCACCCCCACCATCACTGGATATTGCACCCCTCCCCCACATGGCTACCACGAACAAAGAGGTGACAACGACCTCAGTCAACAGCCATCAGACACACAGACCTCAGAACTTTACAGTTTGCATACCAGGAGAAAGTGGGCGTGGACGATGCCATCACTTATCTTCTACACAGGACACATTCTCACCTAGACAAGGGGAAAAGTGCTGTGAGAATCATGTTCTTTGATTTCTCAAGTGCTTTTAACACCATCCAACCCCTCAGACTGGGAGACAAGCTCTTGCAGATGGGCGTGGACGCTCACCTGGTAACCTGGATTACAGATTACCTGACCGAGCGACCACAAAGGTTTGTTTTCATAATGGAATGTTAACCAAAGCTGTTAGTCATGAAGGTGCAAACAGTAGTCCAACCATAGTCCTTAGTTGTGTGTGCCTGTCAAGGTGCTCAAGAGAGTGGGTGTCATGGTGAAGGTGCAAAAAGTAGTCCAACATTAGTCCAACAGTGCAACAGTAAGGTCTAGAGACCAGCATAAATAATATAGACAAATAGGAGAGTAAAGTGTAATGTAGACAAGGTAAAATAAAAAACTATTTCAGTGCAAGAACAGGTTGAGGTAACAGTGTAGCAGTAAAACAGTAGTGAAAACATTAGGCTGTGTACAATAGTAAAACAGTAGTAAGCAGTAGTGGGCAGTCAGTACTCAAAAACATGGACATGGAGAGGGTGGAGAGGCAGACAGACTAAGCAGAGAAGTCTCTCTCTCCTCTTCCCTTTAGTGAGGCATTGAACAGTTCAATGGCCCTAGGAACAAATGACTTCCTCAGCCTTTCAGTTGTGCATGGCAGTGAGCGAAGTCTCTAGCTGATCAAGCTCTTTTGGTTTTTGATAGTGCTGTAGAGCGGATGACATTTATTGTCCAAGATGTTGATCAGTTTGTTCAGGGTCCTTTTGTCAGATATTGAAGTGATGCACTCCAGTTCAGCTCCCACTACAGAGCCAGCCTTCCTTACCAGCCTGTCAAGTCGCCCAGCATCCTTCTTCTTTGTGCTTCCTCCCCAACATACCACTGCATAGAAGAGGACGCTGGCAACAACAGACTGATAGAAAATCCTGAGGAGCTTGCTGCACACATTGAAGGAGCGCAGCCTCCTCAGGAAGTACAGCCTGCTCTGCCCTTTCTTGTAGAGTGCATCAGTGTTGGCTGACCAGTCCAGTTTATTGTCCAGGTGGAGACCCAGATACTTGTAGGTGCCCCACCACCTCCCACATTGACCCCATCAATGGGGACTGGTAGCAGAGTGGGCTTAGACCTGCGGAAATCCACAACCATCTCCTTGGTCTTTGAAGTGTTTAGTTGAAGGTGATTGAGTTTGCACCATTGCACAAAGTCCTCCACCAAGCTCCTGTACTCCTCCTCTTGCTCGTCCCTGATACACCCCACAATTGCAGTATCATCAGAAAACTTCTGCATGTGGCATGACTCAGTGTTGTAGCAGAAATCAGATGTGTACAGGGTGAACAGGACTGGAGAGAGCACAGTTCCCTGTGGCGCTCCGGTGCTGCTGATCACAGCGTCAGAGAGGCAGTTCTTCAGTCTGACGAACTGTGGTCGCTCGGTCAGGTAATCTGTAATCCAGGTTACCAGGTGAGCATCCACGCCCATCTGCAAGAGCTTGTCTCCCAGTCTGAGGGGTTGGATGGTGTTAAAAGCACTTGAGAAATCAAAGAACATGATTCTCACAGCACTTTTCCCCTTGTCTAGGTGAGAATGTGTCCTGTGTAGAAGATAAGTGATGGCATCGTCCACGCCCACTTTCTCCTGGTATCCAAACTGTAACGGGTCTAGTGCATGGCGGACCTGGGGTCTGAGCATACCTAAGACCAATCGCTCCATTGTCTTCATCACATGTGATGTAAGAGCGACAGGTCTGTAGTCATTAAGCTCACTAGGGTGTGGCTTCTTAGGGACAGGGGTGAGACATGTCGTCTTCCACAGTGTTGGAACTTGTCCAAGGCGTAGACTCAAATTGAAGATGTGCTTCAGTGGCTCCCTCAGTTCAGCAGCACAGGCCTTGAGTAGCCTTGGACACAGTCTGTCAGGCCCAGCTGCTTTATTGATCGCCAGTTTCTTTAGTTGGGCTCTCTCACTTTATCTGTTGTGATGATGGGGGTGTAAGGGGAGGGAGGGGAGGGGTGCATCTGGGATCTGTGTGTCTGATGGCTGTTGACTGAGGTTGTTGTCACCTCATTGTTAATTGATATGCGCATGTGTGGGGGGGTGCAATATCCAGTGATGGTGGGGAATGCGATAGCCTGTGATGATGGAGGTGAGTGTTGCACTGGTATTGAGGGGTGTGGGGCTGGGGGATGACCACCTCCTTGATGTCCCTATCAAGGCTGCCAGAGTCGTGGACACCTCAACAGGCACAGGTAAGGAGGCATCAGGCGGGGGCAGGGCGTGAGGTGATGGTGGCTTAGGTCGTTGGGTGTCACCAGG
>NC_063198.1:33706949-33711949 GCF_017589495.1 Alosa alosa
ACGCACGCACGCACGCACGCACGCACGCACGCACGCACGCACGCACGCACGCACGCACGCACGCACGCACGCACGCACGCACGCACGCACGCACGCACGCACGCACGCACGCACGCACGCACGCACGCACGCACGCACGCACGCACGCACGCACGCACGCACGCACGCACGCACGCACGCACGCACGCACGCACGCACGCACGCACGCACGCACGCACGCACGCACGCACGCACGCACGCACGCACGCACGCACGCACGCACGCACGCACGCACGCACGCACGCACGCACGCACGCACGCACGCACGCACGCACGCACGCACGCACGCACGCACGCACGCACGCACGCACGCACGCACGCACGCACGCACGCACGCACGCACGCACGCACGCACGCACGCACGCACGCACGCACGCACGCACGCACGCACGCACGCACGCACGCACGCACGCACGCACGCACGCACGCACGCACGCACGCACGCACGCACGCACGCACGCACGCACGCACGCACGCACGCACGCACGCACGCACGCACGCACGCACGCACGCACGCACGCACGCACGCACGCACGCACGCACGCACGCACGCACGCACGCACGCACGCACGCACGCACGCACGCACGCACGCACGCACGCACGCACGCACGCACGCACGCACGCACGCACGCACGCACGCACGCACGCACGCACGCACGCACGCACGCACGCACGCACGCACGCACGCACGCACGCACGCACGCACGCACGCACGCACGCACGCACGCACGCACGCACGCACGCACGCACGCACGCACGCACGCACGCACGCACGCACGCACGCACGCACGCACGCACGCACGCACGCACGCACGCACGCACGCACGCACGCACGCACGCACGCACGCACGCACGCACGCACGCACGCACGCACGCACGCACGCACGCACGCACGCACGCACACACACACGCACGCACGCACGCACGCACGCACGCACGCACGCACGCACGCACGCACGCACGCACGCACGCACACACGCACACTGGCCCGCACACACACACTCACACACTCACACACTCTCTCACACACACACACACCCTCTGGCCCGCATGCACACACACACAGACACACACTCTGTGTGTGTGTATGTGTGCTGTGTGTGTGTGTGTGTGCTGTGATGGTGAAGGACTCTAATTGCTCTAATTGCTCTAATCTCATCTTCTTCTCTCTAACCACTCTAAAGCAGAGAGGCTGGACGTCTGACACACACACCTCCCACACACACATCACTCCAACAATCCCCTGATCAGCGGCCTCCGTTTGCGTGTGTGTGGTGATGGTCTGTGTGTGTGTGTGTGGCGGTGTGTGTGTGTGTGGCGGTGTGTTGAGCTGGGGGCGGCCGAGGGGTCAGCTGACATGATGATGACGGGACACTCAAGACCGGCTCCTCCGCAGGGCAGCTGAAGGGTGTGTGTGTGGGCGTCATCCACAATACAGCCAATCAGGGCAGCCTGGCTGGTTCCATCTCCCACGGCAACACTGTGCATCTGGTTCTCCCAGTCCTCTCTGGTGAGAACTCTGGTTCTACAGTCCTCTCTATGGTGAGAACTCTGGTTCTACAGTCCTCTCTATGGTGAGAACTCTGGTTCTACAGGCCCCTATGGTGAGAACTCTGGTTCTAGATAGATAGATAGATACTTTATTGATCCCCCAAGGATCTATGATTCTACAGTCCACTGTGGTGAGAACTCTGGTTCCCCTGGTCCTTTAAGGGTGTTGGTTCCACTGGTCCTTTAAGAGTGTTCTCCTAGACCAAGTGTTGCCTCTTAACTTCCCTCTCCAGAGTGTTAATTATGCCGTCAATGAGGAAGCTGGTGGAGTCTGCTCTGGCCCGCATACACACACACACACACACACACACACACACACACACCTCTGGCCCGCATGCACACACACACACACCTCTGGCCCGCATGCACACACACACACACCTCTGGCCGCATGCACACACACACACACACTCACACACTCACACACTCTCTCACACACACACACACCCTCTGGCCCGCATGCACACACACACACACACACACTCTGGCCCGCACACACGCACACACACACACACACACACACACTCTGGCCCGGCGCCTCCGCTGCCTCTACTAACGCAAACTCCGATAACGAAGAAGAGACTCATTTCTCCAGCACCAAAATTCAAAGAGTTTCAAAAGGCACGCTAATCAAAATTCAAATGAGAGGGGAAGAGGGAAGAGGGGAGGAGAGGAGGAGAGGGGGAGGGATGGAGGGAGGGAGGGAGAGAGGAGGAGAGGAGAGAGGGAGGGGAGGAGGGAGAGAGAGAGGAAGAGCGAAGTCCCAGCATTAATGAATGAAAGTTTAACTTGGAGGCGGTCGCCATGGTGACGTGTTTCTGAGTCATTCTGTTCTTCCATGAGGCGTCATGTCACTCGTCATGAGCAACACAACACACACACACACACACACACACACACACTCTCACACCGCGCCTGCGACACCATCCTCCATTAATCTCCCGCATCCAGTCGGGAGACAGAAAGAGAGGAGATCCTCTAACGTCATCCAAGAACATCACCCACGCTGGCCTCACACACACACACACACACGCACACACACACACACACCTTTGCCTTTGCAGCGCCGCACACACACACACACATTGACACACACACACACTGGCATCCACAACATACATACACACATACACACACACTGACATCCACAGCACATCCACACTCACACTCTCACACACACACACATATAGACACATAATCACACCCACACTGGCTCTGACATTCACTACATATCGACACACACACACACACAGGGACACCGCTCACAACAGACACACACAGACACACACACACACACACACACACACACACACACACTCACTCACA
The DNA here is from genome assembly GCF_017589495.1 of Alosa alosa. Lineage (NCBI taxonomy): Eukaryota > Metazoa > Chordata > Actinopteri > Clupeiformes > Clupeidae > Alosa > Alosa alosa. The sequence goes on from NC_063198.1 coordinate 33,709,867, forward strand.
CACAGGGACACCACTCAAAACAGACACACACACACACTCACTCACACACAGGGACACCACTCAAAACAGAAACACACACACACACACACAGGGACACCGCTCAAAACAGACAGACACACACACACACACACTCACACACAGGGACACCGCTCAAAACAAACTGATACACACACACACACACACACAAAGCAGCAAAACCAACTCAAAAGAGACACATACACACCGCTCAAAACAGACAGACACACACACACACACACACACTCACTCACACACAGGGACACCGCTCAAAACAAACACACACACACACACACTCAAAGCAGCAAACCCAACTCAACACAGATACACACACACACACACACACACACTCAAAGCAGCAAACCCAACTCAACACAGATACACACACACACACACACACACACACACAGTAGGAGTGTGTGTGTGTGGTCAGCTTGGAGTGCTGCAGGGTGTGTGTGTGTGTGTGGTTAGCTTGGCGTGCCCAGTAGGTGTGTGTGTGTGTGGTTAGCTTGAGTGTGTCAGTAGGTGTGCAAAGGCGTGTGTGTTGTTACTATGCCGCAGTGTATGTGGCTATGTGTGTGTGTGTGTGTGGTCAGCTTGAGTGTACTGGGCAGGGTGTGTGTGTGTATTATGTGTGTGTGTGGTTAGCTTGAGTGTTTTGTGTGCAGGTGTGTGTGTGTGTGGTTAGCTTGAGTGTGTCAGTAGGTGTGTGTGTGTGTGTGGTTAGCTTGAGTGTGTCAGTAGGTGTGTGTGTGTGTGGTTAGCTTGAGTGTGTCAGTAGGTGTGTGTGTGTATTATGTGTGTGTGTGTGTGGTTAGCTTGAGTGTGTCAGTAGGTGTGTGTGTGTATGTGTGTGTGTGTGGTTAGCTTGAGTGTTTCAGTAGGTGTGTGTGTGTGTGGTTAGCTTGAGTGTTTCAGTAGGTGTGTGTGTGTGTGTGGTTAGCTTGAGTGTTTCACCAGGTGTGTGTGTGTGGCTAGCCTTGAGTGTGTCAGTAGGTGTGTGTGTGTGTGGTTAGCCTTGAGTGTTTCCAGCAGGTGTGTGTGTGTGTGTGGTTAGCTTGAGTGTTTCAGTAGGTGTGTGTGTGTGTGGTTAGCTTGAGTGTGTCAGTAGGTGTGTGTGTGTGTGGTTAGCTTGAGTGTTTCAGTAGGTGTGTGTGTGTGTGTGTGGTTAGCTTGAGTGTGTCAGTAGGTGTGTGTGTGTGTGGTTAGCTTGAGTGTTTCAGTAGGTGTGTGTGTGTGTGGTTAGCTTGAGTGTGTCAGTAGGTGTGTGTGTGTGTGTGTGGTTAGCTTGAGTGTTTCAGTAGGTGTGTGTGTGTGTGTGTGTGTGGTTAGCTTGAGTGTGTCAGTAGGTGTGTGTGTGTGTGGTTAGCTTGAGTGTGTCAGTAGGTGTGTGTGTGTGTGGTTAGCTTGAGTGTGTCAGTAGGTGTGTGTGTGTGTGTGGTTGGCTTGAGTGTCTCCAGTAGGTGTGTGTGTGTGTGTGGTTAGCTTGAGGCTCCAGTAGGTGTGTGTGTGTGTGGTTAGGAGGTCAGCAGGTGTGTGTGTGTGTGTGTGGTTAGCCTGAGGTTTCCAGTAGGTGTGTGTGTGTGTGTGTGTGGTTAGGTTTCAGTAGGTGTGTGTGTGTGTGGTTAGCTTGAGTGTTTCAGTAGGTGTGTGTGTGTGGTTAGCTTGAGTGTTTCAGTAGGTGTGTGTGTGTGTGTGTGGTGTGGTTATGCTCTCAGTAGGTGTGTGTGTGTGTGGTTAGTGTGTTTCAGTAGGTGTGTGTGTGTGTGGTTAGCTTGAGTGTGTCAGTAGGTGTGTGTGTGTGTGTGTGGTTAGCTTGAGTGTGTCAGTAGGTGTGTGTGTGTGTGGTTAGCTTGAGTGTGTCAGTAGGTGTGTGTGTGTGTGGTGTGTGGGTGTGTGTGTGTGTGGTTAGCTTGAGTGTTTCAGTAGGTGTGTGTGTGTGTGGTTAGCTTGAGTGTTTCAGTAGGTGTGTGTGTGTGTGGTTAGCTTGAGTGTGTGGTGTGTGTGTGTGTATTATGTGTGTGTGTGTGGTTAGCTTGAGTGTGTCAGTAGGTGTGTGTGTGTATTA
>NC_063198.1:33716949-33746949 GCF_017589495.1 Alosa alosa
AACTGCGTCTCTAACTAACTAACTCAGGGCCAGATGTACGTACATTTGCGAACGTAGCGTTATCAGAGTCACACCGCAGATTGCGAATGCTGTCAGACCCAAATTTCCGTTGTATTTATCAATCATTCAATCTTTAGTGTAAACTGCGCCTTTCTCTGCCTTTCTCCGCCCATAAACGCAATTTACGAACGTCCACAACTGAATGGCAGCACCTACATACAAGCGCAGTTGAATGAAGTTAACTGATGACAACATTAAAAAGAATGAAATGTTTAGCGATCATGAAATAAGTAAGGGATAATGTATAGAACGCCGGTCATTATTGGGAAAATAAGTCCCGACAGGGCGCCCTGAAAGGACTTATTTTCCCATAATGACCGGCGTTCTATACATTATCCCGCTTATTATACGGCTACTTGCCAAAACGAAAGAATAAACTCGACGATAGGCTGTGTCTTCACACTTATTTGTTACGTTTCGTCACTTTTGAATGAAGTTCCAATGCAAGAAGTGACCGGAATACTTGCGGAGTGATATCATCAGCAGCACAAAACCCGTTGCCATTGACAGCGGTAATTATATGTTTGCAGCGGTAATTACATGAATTTATTTTACCGTAGAACGTTGGGAAATCCCATTCAAGTCAATGGAGCGTTCTACTAGCATTGTGAAGAGCCGTATAATAAGACCATACATGATAAGATGTAAACAAGCAGGGAGATAATGAAGATCAGTAGTTCTACTCAAACTACTTGTGCTCGTAGGCTATGGAAGATTGGTCAAATCTAGCAAGTAGGAAAGTTTAAGTGAATGGCGGAAAGTAGAAAGTAAGACATTAGAAAGGCCAGCGAAAAGTTAAGGTTGCTTTTGATAGTACAAAGACTTACAAACTGGTGCTCTAAATAGCGATTCTGTTGTCTTTGAAAGGTTCTCTTTATTGGCGATTGAACTGCAATTTGATTAACACCTGCTTTTACAAAGGCGGAAGTATTTAGGCGCAGAATAGACACGCACTTTCAGGAGCAGTCTTTGTACATACCGCGGAATACATAATTAGGCGCTCTTTACAGTTCATCTCCCATCTTTTTACGCTAAACTCCCACTTTCCCCTGGATCCTCCCATGAATGCATATGCATGACATGACAAACGCAATCTGCCACTTTCAGCTCCTGCGACAGGTTTGCACTTTTACATCATTGCGGCCTGTTTGTACATACCTGCAATGATTTTACCGCAGACATTGCGAAACAAATACGCCTGAAGTGGGCGCAATAGCGTTAGTACATCTGGCCCTCAGCGTCTGTAAAACTCGACTGCGTCTCTAACTAACTAACTCAGCGTCTGTAAAACTCGACTGCGTCTCTAATTAACTAACTCAGTGTCTGTAAAACTCGACTGCGTCTCTAATTAACTAACTCAGTGTCTGTAAAACTCGACTGCGTCTCTAACTAACTAACTCAGCGTCTGTAAAACTCGACTGCGTCTCTAATTAACTAACTCAGCGTCTCCCTTAAGCTACTTGGGTGGCTACACGGCGTCGCGCTATGTCAGGACTGAACGACTGCTGTGAAAGGTGCAAAAAACACCTGCAGGATACACAACTAGGAAGGAGCTGTGTGTGTGTGTGTGTGTGTGTGTGTGTGGACCTGTGGCGATGTCCTTGTTACTTAATCCCTCTGAAAATAACCCCTCCTTTGTTACCCTGCTAAATCCCCCGCGGTGGTGGAGGCACGCCGGATTGTTACCGACCCACCATATATATACGGGTACACACACACATATACACACACACACACACACACACACACAGCCTTGCAACCGACCCATCATATATATACACCGGTACACACACACTTATACACACACACACATACACACACACAGCCTTGCAACCGACCCACCATATATATACCGGTACACACACACTTATCCACACACACACACACACAAACACACAGCCTTGCAACCGACCCACCATATATATACCGGTACACACACACTTATACACACACACACATACACACACACACAGCCTTGCAACCGACCCACCATATATATACCGGTACACACACACTTATACACACACACACACACACACACACACACACACACACACAGCCTTGCTCCTCCTTGGTGGTGGAGGCACGCAGGATTGTTAGCGAAAGCCTTCCAACCGACCCACCATGTATTTACCGGTACATACACACTTATACACACACACACAGCCTTGCAACCGACCCACCAGTGACAGCTTAAGCTCCACCTTGAGCACAGAGAGGCAAAAAGAGTTAAAGTCACACCACACACACACACATACTGTACACACACACACACACTGACTGGCACCAGGGGGGGCACATGGGACCGTACTAATAAACACATCCCCAATATGATTCTTAGGGCCCCGTCCTGCACTCCAGCACAATGGACTCTGTATACTGCAGCAGGATGCAGTAGGATGCCCTGTAGGACACGCAGTAGGACGCAACAGGACGCAGTAGGACGCAGTGGGACGCAATAGGATACAGTAGGACGCAACAGGACGCAGCAGGACACAGCAGGACGCAGTAGGATGCCCTGTAGGACACGCAGTAGGACGCAACAGGACGCAGTAGGACGCAGTGGGACGCAACAGGATACAGTAGGACGCAACAGGACGCAGCAGGACGCAGCAGGATGCAGCAGGACGCAGTAGGACGCAGCAGGACACAGGACGCAGCAGGACGCAGTAGGACGCCCTGTAGGATGCGCAGTAGGACGCAACAGGACGCAACAGGACGCAGCAGGACGCAGTAGGACGCAGTAGGGCGTGGCAGGGAGGCGCAGCAGGGCCTTGGCAGGACCCTTGATAGGACGCCTTGCAGGACACAGCAGGGCGCCAGGGCGCAGCAGGGCATGATAGGATGCCCTGTAGGGCATAACAGGACCTTGGCCGAAACGCAGGGGGCCTTGGGACGCAGTAGGACGCAACAGGATGCAGCAGGATGCAGCAGGGCCAGATGGGGCATAGTAGGGGCGTAACAAGGGCCCTTGCAGGACACAGCAGGACGCTTAATGGGGCCCCAACAGGACACAGCAGGATGCAGGATGCAGCAGGACACCAGTAGGACGGGGCCTTAGTAGGACGCAACAGGATGCAGTAGGATGCAGCAGGGCGAACAGGGGCGCAGCAGGACACAGTAGGGACTGGCGCCCAGTAGGGGCATAACAGGGCCTTGAGACACAGTATGGCCTTGAGCAGGACACAGCAGGGCGCAGTAGGGGCCCTGTGGGACCAGCGCAGTAGGACGCAGCAGGGCGAGGGGCGCAGTATGGCGTAACAGGGGACCGCCAGCAGGGCCTCAGCAGGATGCAGTAGGGGCCTTCCCTGTAGAGACAGCGCAGTAGGACGCAGCAGGACGCAGTAGGACGCAGCAGGATGCAGCAGGACGCAGTAGGATGCATCAGGACGCAGCAGGATGCATCAGGACGCAGCAGGACGCAGTATGATGCAGTAGGGACGAAAGCAGGACACCAGTGGGGGGCCCAGGGACACAGTAGGGCCCAAACAGGATGCAGTAGGGCGCAATATGGCCTTATTAGGGCGCAGAGCAGGATGCAGCAGGACGCAGGACACAGTAGGACGCAGCAGGACGCAGCAGGACGCAGTAGGATGCAACAGGACGCAGGACACAGTAGGACGTAGGATGCAGCAGGACGCAGTAGGACGCAGTATTTCCCATTTCTGCAAACCATACATAATTACAAGGAAAAATATTACCACACGAGGGAACTCATGTGTCCATTATGATGTGAAAAAATAGGCATAAGTCTAACGTACACATTTCCACGAATTATGGATGTGTTGATGACATAAATTAGGAAATATTAGAGGACTTAAGGAGACGTGATGTTGAACTGCATGCCGATGCCATTTAACCCAAATGCCCCAGCAGCAGCACAGGAGAGGTAATGTTAGATTACATTGCAAAAATATCACCATGCATTCATAACCTCGTGATTTAGTGAGAGTGATCCCACAGCATCGGAAAGTATGTCTTTGTGACATTTCTATATAACATTTTGTCAAGAAGAAAAATCAAACTGTTCCCGACTGCACAGTCCTTATCCACCATCATAAGAGCAATCTGCTAAGGAACAAGAGCGCCTATTGTTAAAGGGAATGTGAGATGACGCTCTGATTGGTTTATTGCACGTTATGCCCAAATCACACCCATAGACCTCTGAAGTTCGCCTACAAAAAAGTTGCCATCTTTGAGATCCGGTATCTGGCGATTTTTCCTATGGGAAAATAACATGGAGATTTTGAATTATCGCACCTGTTAAACTCTAGCGGGGATGAAAAAGTCTGAAATGCAGACGTTTTCCTGAACACACTTTTGTCCTCTGCCTTCGAGTGGATACTATGATCTCCGGTTTGTGAAGGCGGCACACTTTGATTTTTGCTACCCCAAAGCTAACTTGCTAACTAACTTAACGTTAGCTCTGGGCTAGCAGAGCAGAACTCCTTCTTTTGTGTGTCTGAAGAGCACAAGAGAGATGGTGTGTGTGTGTGTGTGTGTGTGTGTGTGTGTGTGTGTGAGAGTGAGAGAGAGAGAGAGAGTCAAGTCAAGTCAAGTCACTTTTATTTATATAGCACATTTAAAAACAACAGGAGTTGACCCAAAGTGCTTTACATGGCAATGAGAGGTTAGGCAACAGTTGAAACATAAAAAGGTGCCCAGGGATACACAGGTCTGACTAAGAAAATATATAAAAGTAAAAGGAAAATAATATTACATGAGTAAAATTAAGAGGTAGTACATTAGAAAAAATAAAATAAAAATAAATAATAGTAGTAATAATAATAATAATAATAAGATCAGTAGAATAGATAAAGTTAAAAAATATATATTATAAAAATAAGAACATAAAATAAATGGAGTAAAACAGGTAAAATAGAGTAAGCAGGATATATAAATTAAGATAAATAAATAACTAAAAAGTAAGTGGTAGATAAAAAAATAAGTAAAAGGTAGAGGGACACACACGCAAAGACACAGGGGTAGAATTAAAGGTTGTTAAAAGCAAGAGAAAAGGGTGTGTTTTAGATTAGACTTAAAACTAGCAAGGGTAGTCGAGGACTTAATGTGGGGTGGGAGGGGATTCCATAAGTTTGGGCCAGCCACAGAGAAGGCCCGGTCACCTTTGTTTTGAGACGTGTGCGGGGACAGTTAAGAGTTGTCTTGAAGACGACCGGTCAATCTAGAGGTAGAGTGTGGAGAAAGGATTTCAGCAAATGTAGGGGTGCTAGACCATTAAGAGCTTTAAAACAAAAAGTAAAATCTTAAAATCAATTCTAAATTTAACAGGAAGCCAGTGCAGCTGAGCCAGGACTGGTGTGATGTGCTCTCTCTTTTTAGTACCAGTAAGCAATCTGGCTGCTGCATTCTGGACCATCTGTAATTTGTGAATGTTAGATTGGGTCAGACCTGTGTATAAAATATTGCAATAATCGAGTCTGGAGGTAATAAAAGCATGTATAAGGGTTTCAAGGTCGTTTTGTGATAAAAAGGACTTGAGATTACCTATGACTCTGAGTTGATAAAAGCCACTTCGGACCACACTGTTGATTTGTTTATTAAAATTTTAAAATTAAAATTTAGAGAGCTATCCAGCATGACACCAAGATTTCTAACTACGGAGTGTACATTTTTTCAAGATTTCTAACCACGGAGTGCACATCAGATGAAGATGAATGATTTCCCAATTTGACAGAAAAAGTCCTATCTTTGAGGTATGAGGTGAACCAGGTGAGTACAGTGCCCTGCAGACCAACTCTGTGTTCCAGCCTGCGCAGCAAGATACCATGGTCAATGGTATCAAATGCAGCACTGAGATCTAATAAAACTAAGATGGCACAGGAACCAGAATCAGTGCAGATCAGAATGTCATTGTAAACTATCAGTAGGGCAGATTCAGTGCTGTGGATAGCTCTAAAACCAGATTGGAATTTATCTAATAAATTAAAACTGTTTAGATATTCTGTGAGCTGCAGGAAAACCACTTTCTCTAAAACTTTGGAGATAAAAGGCAATTTTGAGATAGGTCTGTAATCTTTTAAATCGTTAGAGTCAAGGGAAGGCTTTTTTAGGAGAGGTTGCACAGTAGCATGCTTAAAAGAGGATGGGACAACACCAGTGGCTAGTGAACAGTTAACTATAGCCAGAATAAAAGGACAGATAATTGAATAGATATCTCTGAAGAGCTGAGAAGGAATGACATCTGAGGGGCAATGAGTGGGCTTCATTCGTGAGACAAACCTGAGACAGCTTAGGGGAAGAAACTGGTACAAAGTGCTGGAGATGGCTGCTAAAGGGGGGTTGATGCTCTGCAGGGTCAAGAGTAGAACAAAGGATATTGGCTCTTATTAAGTCAATTTTTTGAATAAAATAAATTAAACAATTTTCACAAGCTTCGGTGGAGCTTTCAATAGTGTGGGCAGCAGGGTTTAAGATTAAGTTAATTGTTTTAAAAAGCACTTTGGGTCTGTGGGCATGCTTATTAATTATCTTAGCGTAGTAATCAGCTTTTGACTTTTTAACAGCAAGTTGATAGCTGTTTAGGCTATCACGCAAAAGATCATATGAAATTTGGAGCTTATCCTTCTTCCATCTGCGTTCAGCTTGTCTGCAGACACGCCGAAGAGCACGGGTGGTGTCATTTAGCCAGGGTAAAGCGGCCTTGGCTTTTCTAGGTGTCAGAGGACTGGTGAGCCAAATTAAAATGATGAGAGAATTTTGGCGCTGTGGCCGGGTTTAAGATCCGTGAGAGAGGGGGGGGGGGGCTGAGTGGGGGAGGGTGGGGAGCATACAAGTTTAGACTCAAAGTCAATCATGTAGTGATCTGATACACCAATATCGGATATGGTGAGATTGGCCACATCAAAACCAGAGGAGAGAACAAGGACTAAGGTATGGCCCCTTTGATGGGTTGGACCAGACACTGACTGAGTTAGGTTAAAAGACTCTAAAACGTTAATGAACTCATTGACCATTGGTTTAGTGGGACAGCATATGTGGATGTTAAAGTCCCCAACAATCAACAATTTATCTGAACGGGCGGCCATAGAGGAGAGGAGATCAGTGAACTCCTGAATAAATAGGCTACCAGTAGTTTTAGGAGGTCTGTATACTAAGGCTCAAAGAAAAGGCATATGGACATTAAACAGTAGCAATTGCACTTCAAACGAGGAGTAGGCATTTGTGGGCAAAAAACGACATTTAAATGTGTTTTTGAATATTGTGGCTAGGCCACGTCCGCGACCACAAGCCCTAGGAGTATTTAGAAAACCACAGTGGGGAGGGCATAGCTCTCCAAGTGGAGTGAGATCATTTGCATTAAGCCACGTTTCTGTTATGAACAGTACATCAAGTTTCCTAGTCGTGAAAACGTTTCTTGTCTTGTCTTGTTAACTAACGGCCGAGCGTTAAACAGGGCAAATCTAACAGGTGTAGTTAGCTCGGACGTGGTAGACGGCGTGAATCCTTGATACTTCAGTGGACGGAGAGAGGTTGTGTTAATTCCACGCGTCGGGCGAGATCTGGCAGTCATGGGGCGAGAAGACCAATGCACTGGGATGCGCTTAGTAGATGTTGCAGACGCAGGCAGTGGGGGCGGGGGGAGTTGGAGAAGATTCCGGGGCACAGCAGCCGTATCATGCCATCGACGCCTAGTTCCGGGGAACAGCCGTATCATGCCATCGACGCCGAGTCGACGAGCGGGAGGGCAGCGCCGAGATGATGGTAGGAATGGCACCAGGCGATGGAGACGTTAAGAGGACTTTGCGGCGGGAGCTAGGATGCAGGTAGCGGGGTCGCAGACGAGCGACGCCAAGGCTAGCGCAGAGTTGCAGCGACGCCAAGGCTAGCGCAGAGTTGCAGCGACGGCAAGGCTAGCGCAGAGTTGCAGCGATGCCAAGGCTAGCGCAGAGTTGCAGCGATGCCAAGGCTAGCGCAGAGTTGCAGCGACGGCGGGTTCATGTATAAACGTTTGGATGCAGGTAATTCCATATTCAAAGCCGACGGAGTGAAGACGCAGTAAAAGGACTGGAAGGTACAGGATGGGACGCATGATCAGTCCTCCATGGACCACAGGTTAGCCAGCAGAACACACAGCCAGGTTGAAACCTCGAAAGGCCAGCAGCTCACAGACGTACTGTACAGCCCACGCTAGTGATGGCAGGTCAAAGCCAGCCAACTCTTAGCGAAATGCAACCGAAATGAAACAGTGAAGAAGGGGAGACTTAACACACGGCTAATGCCGAGAGAACTGTGACGGTCTCGGCGAGTGGGGCTGGTAAAAAGTCACTTAAGTCAGATAATAGTTTTAAGTCAACAGGACTAAGGCGGATTTAGCGTAGCGAATTTCATAGAATCCAGAGGGAAACAAACAAACAGAGGCCTCCGGTCGACAGCAGCAGCCAAGTGCGCCAGCCAGAGAGAGGGAGAGAGAGAGAGAGAGTGTGAGTGTGAGTGTGTGTGTCTATATGAGAGAGTGGGAGAGAGTTGGATTAGTAAGAGGTATGTGTGTGTGTGTGTGTGTGTGTGAGAGAGAGAGAGGGAGGAAAAGACTGAGGGCCAGATGTACGTACATTTGCGAACGTTATCAGCATCATGGACAAACCGCAGATTGCGAAAGCTGTCAGACCCAAGTTTCTAAATCCGCGCTTTTTGCCTTTCCTCCTTCCATAAACGCAATTCTACTTAACGCCCACAACTGAATGCCAGAGCCTACATACAAGCGCAGTTGAATGAAGTTAACTGATGAAAACATTAAAAAGAATTAAACATTTAGCGATCATGAAATAATGCCATTCTGAGGAGGGGGTCCTGTGAGGCCTCGAGCTCAGTACGGCCAGAAGACAGCCAGGCTTAGAGCTTCAGTTTAGGGAGGTTGGGACTCCACTGGTTCAGTTTGATGCACTGTTGTTCCTTATTGCACTTTTCACATTGTTGTATGTGGCGTTAAGCCCTTCTTGAATACCTTCTTCAAATGGCTCACTCAGTCTCGTGTCATCGCCTCAAGTTGTCCAGGAGTCCACTTGCCTTGGGCCTCTGGCCGTTTTCAAAGATGCGCTAGTAAGTGAGTCGCATCCCCGCAATGTGCTGCACCACGTAGGTGAGATTAGGTCACGACTCTACACTGCAGGTGATATCGCGAAGAAACACCTTGGTGGGGTCCAAACAAAAATTAAAAAGTTGGATGAGGCCAAAGCAACTTGTGCATTTGACCCAGGTGGCAAAATGTTGGTTTGTCTTGTCTGTCTTGTCTTACCTGTTTAATCTATTTCAATTTCAAAGTGTGAGTATTTTTAACTTTAGTCGTATGTGTATTGTGAACTTTTCCGCATTGACTTTGGTATTTTACTGCCAGACTGTTTCTTCTTAGTTATGGAGACTAGAGTCACCATTTTGGCGGAAGGGTGTTACGGCCCCTGAAGTTCCTTCTGATTTACCGTTTTGGCACACCCTGCTGGCTGTGAGTGGTAGGGGTGCTGTTACCTGCCATTTTCTGTGTTTGCTCCCTAATCAGGTGATCCAATTAGCCAGGATGCGGTGTACCTGGCCAGCCTCTTCAAAAGGCTCATTCTGGACCTGGTCTGCAGAGCATTGTTCTGGGTTTTCCTGCTGGTTGCGACCACCTCGTCGTCTCCAGTTGTTCAACGCGTTTGCGCATTTTTGCCGGTTCTCAAGCCTGCTTTTTGCTCTTTTTAGGGAACGCCAATAAATATCCCTTTTTGAGCCTTAACCCAGTTGTCGTTCTCCACTTTATGTTGCGGTTTTCCTGTGGGGAACCGTAACAGCCATACATGATAAGATGTCAACAAGCAGGGAGATAATGAAGATCAGTAGTTCTACTCAAACTACTTGGGTAGATTGGAAGATTGGTCAAATCTAGCAAGTAGGAAAGTTTAAGTGAATGACGTGAAAGTGAAAGTAAGACATTCAAAAGGCAAACGAAAGTTAATGTTGCTTTTGATAGTACAAAGACTTACAAAACTGGTGCTCTAAATAGCTGCATTCTGTTGTCTTTGAAAGGTTCTCTTTTATTGACGATTGAACTGCAATTTGGATTAACACCTGCTTTTACAAGGCGGAAGCATTTAGGTGCAGAATAGACGTGCGCTTTCAGGAGCAGTCTTCTCTCTCTACAGTCTACATACCGCAGAATACATAATTAAGTGCTCTTTACTCTTCCCCTCCCATCTTTTTACGCTAAACTCCCACTTTCCCCTGGATCCTCCCATGAATGCATATGTATGACATGAACAACGCAATCTGCCACTTTCAGCTCCTGCGTCGGGCAGTTTGTGCTTTTACATTATTGCGGCCTGTTTGTACATACCTCGCCATGATTTTACACGCACATTGCGAAACAAATACGCCTGAAGTGGGCCCAAAAGCATTAGTACATCTGGCCCTGAGTGTGTGAAAAAGATAAAGAAGGAAGATGTTCTGTCTGCAATGACATGAGAGACCCCAATGCACACAACACAGCAGAGGTGCTACCACAGACACACACACACACACGTGCGCACACACACGCACGTGCACACACACACACACACACACACACACACACACACACATGCCATGACATGAGAGACCCCAAAGAACACAGCACACAGAGGTGTTTTGCTGACGTGTGTGTGGAGGTGAATCATGCCCATGTAAGGAGTACCTGCTCAGGTGAGCTAAGGCAGAAAAGTGCTGTTTATGCAACAACACACAGATCTCACTGCAGGGACATGCTAGCTGAGCACAACGCTAACACACACACACGCACACGCACACACACACACACAAGTGGTGTGACCACCAGACATGCTAATAACCAGATCAGCACTGAACTCAGACAATGTGTGTGTGTGTGTGTGTGTGTGTGACTGTGACCGTGACTATGCTGTCTGTCTGCTGCCATGACGACAATACTGTGTGTGTGTGTGTGATCCCGCACAGAGACAATTCTGCTGACTGTGGAGCCCTGCAGTGTGTGTGTCCAAGAACATCACTGACCCACTGATGCAGGAAGGTGACCGCTCACACACACACACACACACACAGAAAAAAACACAGACACACACACACACAGAGACACACACACAGACACACACACACACACACACATACACACACACACACATACACACACAGACACACTGTACTGGCACACTGTAATATAAATAGTTGTATATAATACACTTGATTTCTCCATTCAATGTTGTAATCTCATTCTGAGTGAGATATAGCTGCTGAGCTGGTAGACATGGCTGAGTAGATATATTTGTGTTATTTGTGTGTGTGTGTGTGTGTGTGTGTATAGTCACCTCCCTGCACCACTGGCTCAGTTATGTAGGCATAGGTAGGGTACAGTTTGTGTGTGTGTGTGTGGTGTTGGGGGGGGGGGGGTTCCTAGATCTGCTCTAATACTAATACACACACACACACACACACACACACACACACACACACACAGACACACACACACACACACACACACACACAGACACACACACACACACTCTCTCTCCATCCTCACAGAGAGACGTGCTGAGCACCTAGATCTTCATGTGTCTGATATAAAATGAAATTATCAGTGAAAAAGGTTCAGAATGACAGTCAACGCCTCTGATCACAGTAGACACACACACACACACACACATTCACACAATCAGGACATCACTCCTCTGATCACAGGGAAAAGACACACACACACACACACACACACACACTTCATTTCTCTGCGGTATTTCTCTACCCTCCCTCTCTTTCTCTGTCTATCTTCCATTCTCTTTTTTTTTTCTAATTTTCACCTCTCCCTCTCTCTCCCTCTCTGTTTTCCTCTCTCTGTCCTCTATCTGTTTCTCTCTCCTTCTCTCTCTCTCTCTCTCTCTGTCCTCTATCCGTTTCTCTCTCCTTCTCTCTCTCTCTCTATCACTCCGTTCTCAGATTGAGCCAGTAGCTTCATCAGCTCTTCAAAAACGCACAAATGTTCTAGAGAGGATTTCACACACAGCATACTAATCAACACACATACACACACACACACACACACACACACGCCTGCATAGCAAACACTGCTGGATGCTAACCAGGGCACAGGCACGCTCAAACAAAGAGCATTATTTATACAACTCTGCTTATCAGAGAGAGCACAAGTTTGTGTGTGTGTGTGTGTGTGTGTGTGAGAGAGAGAGAGATAGCACAAGTGTGTGTGTGTGTGTGAGAGGGAGAAAGAGAGAGAGAGCACAAGTGTGTGTGTGTGTGAGAGAGAGAGAGAGAGCACACGTTTGTGTGTGTGTGAGAGAGAAAGAGAGAGAGAGAGAGAGCACAAGTGTGTGTGTGTGTGAGAGAGAGAGAGAGAGAGAGAGAGAGCACAAGTTTGTGTGTGTGTGTGAGAGAGAGAGAGAGAAAGCACAAGTGTGTGTGTGTGTGTGTGAGAGAGAGAGAGAGAGCACAAGTGTGTGTGTGTGTGTGGAGGAGCAGTAACAACAGTGCCAGTGTGAGAGAGGGTAGACATTAGGATGCACACACACCACAGAGGAGCAAACACACACACACACACACTCTAGAAACATCAGATGAGGATAACAGCTCTCAAGCTGAGAAACATGATTAGTTCTATCTATCTCTTTGTGTGTGTGTGTGTATGTGTGTGTGCATGCGTGCGTGTGTGTTTGTGTTTAACAGCTTCATCTTCCTCTGACAGTTCTGTCAGTTTTAAAAGGGCAGAGCTGCAGAAACAAAGGCCAAAGGTGCCACTTTGGGAGCGCTGTTAGTTTGAGTGTGTGTGTGTGTGTGTGTGTCACAAGTATGACAGAGGTGTGTGACAGTATATGGTGAGAGGAGTGTGGGAGGTGTGTGAGACTGAGCTTGAAGGGCTTCCTTGAGAACGGCCACACACACACACACACACACACACACACATATACACACACACACACATACATCTGTGGACAACTCATGCCCACGCTGCCATCAGGGTCTCTAAGCATCTCCTGACTGAGAGAGCTCTGTGTGTGAGTGTGTGTGTGTGTGTGTGTGTGTGTGGTGTGTGAGAGAGAGTGTGTATTTGAGACATTAAAAAGAAACAAGAAGAGACATGTCTGATGATATGATATCTGATGATATGATATCTGATGATATGATGTCTGATGATATGATATCTGATGATATGATATATGATGATATGATATCTGATGATATGATATCTGATGATATGATATATGATGATATGATATATGATGATATGATATCTGATGATATGATATATGATGATATGATATATGATGATATGATATCTGATGATATGATATCTGATGATATGATGTCTGATGATATGATATCTGATGATATGATATCTGATGATATGATATCTGATGATATGATGATATGATGATATGATATATGATGATATGATATATGATATCTGATGATATGATATATGATGTCTGATGATATGATGTCTGATGATATGATGTCTGATGATATGATGATATGATGTCTGATGATATGATATATGATGATATGATGTCTGATGATATGATATCTGATATCTGATGATATGATGTCTGATGATATGATATCTGATGATATGATATCTGATGATATGATATCTGATGATATGATGTCTGATGATATGATATATGATGATATGATGTCTGATGATATGATATCTGATGATATGATGTCTGATGATATGATATATGATGATATGATATCTGATGATATGATATCTGATATCTGATGATATGATGTCTGATGATATGATATCTGATGATATGATATCTGATGATATGATATCTGATGATATGATGTCTGATGATATGATATATGATGATATGATGTCTGATGATATGATATATGATGATATGATGTCTGATGATATGATATATGATGATATGATGTCTGATGATATGATGTCTGATATCTGATGATATGATATATGATGATATGATGTCTGATGATATGATATATGATATCTGATGATATGATGTCTGATATCTGATGATATGATATCTGATGATATGATATATGATATCTGATGATATGATATCTGATGATATGATATCTGATGATATGATATCTGATGATATGATGTCTGATGATATGATATCTGATGATATGATATATGATATCTGATGATATGATATATGATATCTGATGATATGATATCTGATGATATGATATCTGATGATATGATGTCTGATGATATGATATATGATGATATGATGTCTGATGATATGATGTCTGATATCTGATGATATGATATATGATGATATGATGTCTGATGATATGATATATGATATCTGATGATATGATGTCTGATATCTGATGATATGATATCTGATGATATGATATCTGATGATATGATATATGATATCTGATGATATGATATCTGATGATATGATATCTGATGATATGATGTCTGATGATATGATATCTGATGATATGATATATGATGATATGATATCTGATGATATGATATCTGATGATATGATGTCTGATGATATGATATATGATGATATGATGTCTGATGATATGATGTCTGATATCTGATGATATGATATATGATGATATGATGTCTGATGATATGATATATGATATCTGATGATATGATGTCTGATGATATGATATCTGATGATATGATGATATGATATCTGATGATATGATATCTGATGATATGATGATATGATGATATGATATATGATGATATGATATATGATATCTGATGATATGATATATGATGTCTGATGATATGATGTCTGATGATATGATGTCTGATGATATGATGATATGATGTCTGATGATATGATATCTGATGATATGATGTCTGATGATATGATATATGATATCTGATGATATGATATCTGATGATATGATATCTGATGATATGATGTCTGATGATATGATATATGATATCTGATTTTATACAACAGTTCGGTCCGGTCGAGCGATTTATTAATTTTTGATTGGATGTCACATTTGCTTTGACTTCTTACTGCTAGTAATCACTCCGCGAATGATACATTGTAACCGTTAAAACTACACCAACATTCCATTCATTCATAAAATGCGTCAGCAAGAGAAATGAACAAACTAGAGAATTAAGCAATATGGCAGACAGCGACATTTTCAACATAACATTTGACATTTAACGAGGAGACAAAGAACCACAAAGATCCCCTGGAGCGATCTAATGATATCATAAAGGGAAATAATGACGTGAGTGGGTAAGCGCATCTCGGTGAGCGCATCTCGCTCTTGTGTCATCCAAGCAATTAGCCTAACTCTTTATTTTTTTTAACTTTTCTAGATCGGAGAGCTCTCTTGCGAGCTATTGGCGACCCTCTCTGGACAGCAGAAAGTGGTGGAGTCACATTTTAGGGGGCCACGACCTCCAGACAGCCAAAACACCCAGAACAACTGAACAACAAGTTTGTATTAATCCTGCAACCTCCACTGGCTGTGAACTGCAGACATATCATCGGTTGCACCATCCAAGGGAATGTGCAAATCATCGTCTACAAGTAGCCTAGCTACACTACGCTACAATGTGGAATGTTCGTTGCCTAGCAACGCAACGTTGTCAGCTCTGGCTGGAGCTTTTGTGGCGAAGAGTCTGAAAAACAATCAAAATAAATAAACACTCTAAAACATACTCTGGTGTCAAAATAAATAAACACTCTAAAACATACTCTGGTCTCAAAATAAATAAACACTCTATAACATACTCTGGTCTCAAAATAAATAAACACTCTAAAAACATACTCTGGTGTCAAAATAAATAAACACTCTAAAACATACTCTGGTGTCTCAAAATAAATAAACACTCTAAAACATACTCTGGTGTCAAAATAAATAAACACTTTATAACATACTCTGGTGTCTCAAAATAAATAAACACTTTATAATATACTCTGATATCTCAAAATAAATAAACACTCTAAAACATACTCTGGTGTCAAAATAAATAAACACTCTGGTGTCAAAATAAATAAACACTATAACATACTCTGGTGTGTCAAAATAAATAAACACTCTAAAACATATTCTGGCGTCTCAAAATAAATAAACACTCTAAAACATACTCTGGTGTCAAAATAAATAAACACTCTAAAACATACTCTGGTGTCAAAATAATAAATGAACACTCTAAAACATACTCTGGCGTCTCAAAATAAATAAACACTCTAAAACATACTCTGGTGTCTAAATAAATAAACACTCTAAAAACATACTCTGGTGTCTCTAAACTAAATTAGTTGGTAATGGAACTGTTGTATAAAAGCAATATGTCACTCGTGCTCGTGGCGATGTGCAAGAGTATCATATTGCTTAAATGATATCTGGTTATATAATAGCTGATTATGATATCTGATATGATTTCTGAAAGTCATACACAGATACACATTTACATGGTCATAGTAGAGTAGGCTACAAATGTTCCATATCCACATACACACCAACACACACACTCTCTCTCTCTCTCTCTCTCTCTCTCAGACACACATACACACACACACACACACACAGAGCAGTCAATAAACACACACACACACACACACACACACACATTCTCTCTCACTCACTCACTCTCTTTATCTCTCTCTGTCACATACACACAAACACACACATACACACACACACACACACACAAGCAAACAAACAAGCAAACACACACACACTTTCTCTATCTATCTCTCTCACACACACACACGTACACTCTGTCTCTCTCTCACAGACACACTGTCTCTCTCTCTCTCACACACACACACACACACTCTCTCTCTATTTCTCTCTCTCTCACACACACACACATACACACTCTCTCTCATGCACACACATACTCTCTCTCTCTCTCTCTCTCTCACACACACACATACACACTCTCTCACACACACACATACTCTCTCTGTCTCTCTCACACTCACACACACACACACATACTCTCTCTCTCTCTCTCTCTCTCACACACACACACACACTCTCTCTCTCACACACACATTCTCTCTCTCTCTCTCTTTCTCTCTCCCACATGTGGAATGTTTTTCTCTCACATGTGGCATGTTTAGCCCACACATGATAATGTTAATAAGTTCACATGTGTTTCGCGTGGGTTCGTATATGCAACATAACAGAGGGCGCAGGCACACACACACACACACACACACACACAGACACACACACACACACACACACACACAGACAGACAGACACACACACACACACACACACACACACACACACACACACACACACACAGGAACCTAACAGGAACTCCTCCTTTGATACATGATGCAATTTTCCAGAAATCGATGCATTTTCCTACGTCATGCCCTCTTTAAAACAACACAATGCTCAGAGTTCTTCAAATTAAATAAATAAACAACACAATGCTCAGAGTTCTTCAAATAAATAAACAACACAATGCTCAGAGTTCTCCAAACCAAATAAATAAACAACACAATGCTCAGAGTTCTCCAAACCAAATAAACAACACAATAAACAACACAATGCTCAGAGTTCTTCAAATCAAATAAAAAAACAACACAATGCTCAGAGTTCTTCAAATCAAATAAATAAACAACACAATGCTCAGAGTTCTTCAAATCAAATAAACAACACAATAAACAACACAATGCTCAGAGTTCTTCTAATCAAATAAATAAACAACACAATGCTCAGAGTTCTTCAAATCAAATAAACAACACAATAAACAACACAATGCTCAGAGTTCTTCAAACCAAATAAACAAACAACACAATGCTCAGAGTTCTTCAAACCAAATAAACAACACAATGCTCAGAGTTCTTCAAACCAAATAAACAACACGATAAACAACACAATGCTCAGAGTTCTTCAAACCAAATAAACAACATAACGGCTTCAAACTCATTTTGATGCTGCATGGCGTGTCAATGCGAACTTGGAACTTTTGATGTTTGAATATGTAATGTTGTTGATCAGGTGGGATCATGACTCGTGTGTGAGTATCGTCCTTATGTTAAATGGCGTTGAATATTGACGCCAAGGAGCCTGACTATAGTCATCACCTCCTCCAATGCGTTGCTGTAATCCCTTAGAGGGAAAAGTCTGTGTAGAGAGTGTGTATTGATGTGTGTGTGTGTGTGTGTGAATTGTTGTGTGAATATAGACATCAAGTCTTCCATTGTGTTGCTGTAATCCCTAGAGGGAAAAGTCATACACTACTGAGGAGCAAGGCTGATAAAACACACACACACACACACACAAAACTCTATCAATAGACACACAAACCTTTGAATGTACAGTATGTGTTTACTTCTGTCTTTGAGAAGGGTGTGGACATATTCTACAGATCAACCAACCCACACACTCCCACAACATATCACATCAGACCTCTGAGTGTGTGTGTGTGTGCACTCTAAAAAATGCTGGGTTATTTTTTCAACCCTAACGCTGGGTTGAGGCTGTTGGGTCATTTTGTTTGGTTGTTTTTACTCATATTGGGTAATTTCTGTAACCCAGCTTGCTGGGTTGATAGTTTATCACTGCTGGGTCGATAGTTTAGGGCTGTGCTCCCTCCTGTCCCCCGCCTGACGTGGAGTACACTACCCAGCACCAGGGTGACTTCAACACAGCTGCATAGTTATTTGAAGGTCGAGAAAAAAAATCGTCAGGTAGGCATATTCTTTCAACCGTCCAGTCCAGCAGCTGTCAACATGCAATGGAAATCAGGTGATTTCGGAAGGTATGTATCTGCTTTTATTTATTTATTTTTATCCAGGCGAATTTTAAAAGTCCACCCAGAGACATACCCTTCGTGATATCAAGGAATATTCTGCCTGCCAATTTCGTTCAGCTTCAAGCAGGTTAACAGGTGTCATTCATTCAGCTAATATTAGCTACTGTTAATGTTAAATCTACACAAAGACAGACTCATAAAAACATAGTTCTGTATTCACTGGATAGGAACTGCTGAACAGAAACAAAACAAAATTTTACAACGAACTACTAGCATACCAGCAGCTGGTAGGAAACGTTAGCAGACTTGGTAACTTTATGCTAGTTCTAATTACATATGCTTCGTGGCTACCATTTGTCAACAAATGTTAGCTAACACAGTCGAAGTAACGTCAGTCTCTTCACAACACACGTAACTTACGATAATAATCAGGCCAAACATCATCTTATTAAATCATTCAGGGTAGCCTACCCTCATATTATAGCCATGTAACTTGTGGAATTCTTGGTGGTAACATTAACTTGGATTCACTAACTGAATGTGTTAACATTACCTAGCTAACATTAGCACTGCTGAACTTATGTTTGTCAGCCTAAAGTTAGGCTAATGGTAGGCTAATGTTAGTGATATCAAGCTCATCTGACATACAGTAAATGCACGTTTTGTATTACCGGTATTATGTTTAAAACAACTCCATAATATTAGGTGGTCATAGTTTCTGAGTGTTTTGCACTAATAATTTGTCTCATGGGGGGTATTCCATCAACCTCGCTAATAAAGGTGGCGCTTAACAGAAATAGTCTGGCTTGAACTAGCATAGACTTTCACTTGGGGCTGAAGCCGTTCCATTAACTCAAGTTAGCGGCATCTTGGCCTCGTTTATTCAAGCGAGGTTTAGTTCAGCTTCATCTCTGCTCGTGCACGAGGTAGAGAAGTAGACCAAAACAGGCAAGCGCCATCTACAGGATTTTCATCGAAAGTCATCAAATTTAACATCGAGAGAAAAAAATAGATTGCCTACAGAAATTGGAGAATAATGAAAGCATACATTTAAAACAACAATGCTAATGGTTTGAAATCAATTGTGAGTTTGATTGGCTTCACTCTTGAACACATAGACTATAGTCTATGCTTGAACAAAACGAGTGAATAAATAAATGGTATAAACTCAAATACAACTTTTGAATATATGCCAAACTATCTATAGCCTACATTCTTATATTAAAAGAGTTCACTCCAAATTATTGTCTAGGTTTAGGTGGTCATAAAATAAATGAGTATCAACATAATAGCCTATTGTCTCCCATAAGTCCCAAAGTGTTTGAAATAAAGTTGTCTGAAATGCAATGGCTTTCAATTTAATTTATGCCTAGTATTTAACCTGTGTAGCACACAGTTGATTTGATTTTCATGAACAATCGTTGACACATGAAGCAGTTTTAATTATTAGCTGCCCAGGCTACAGAATAATTATCCTTTGGCTTGCATCAGATATAATATAGCCCCACGGCAAAGCTGTCACTGAACAGCCTACCAAATGTGCATGACCCTTTATCAGCAGTAGACATATGTCTTTCATCAAAGATTACAACTAAAAATGCCATTGTCAAGGTGATAAACAATGTAGCCTTAATACTTCGCATGGGAAGTGAACCTGCGAACACGCAAAAATGGAATTCCTTTCCTATGCCGTTTCGCTGCACGTTACACCACCACCGAGCGTAGGCAAGTGGCCTTGAGTAGCACAATTTCTAGAACCACACGCATGTGAAGTTAAAACATTTTTAATCATTATAATCTTCATACATTCTTTGGAGCTAGTGAATGTGTAAATTCATGCTTGGTGCACTGTCGGAAAAAACATTTCTATAGGCCTACTTCTAGCCTATTTTTGAAGTTGGCTACAGGTGACGAGAGCACAGGTTGAAGGAACCATCTTTTTGGACTCGTTTTCCGACAGATTGGGTTTTTTGCAACACAGCTTAATTTGGCTTGAAAGTTAACCTGGTACAGAGCAGGTTAGTTCTGTGGCATAAATTCCCATGGTTTACCAAACTGGGATTCCGCGTTAACCTCATTAATGGAGCGAATTCTCACTAAAATTAGCGAGACTTATCAAAATAAGCCAGGTTTGGCCTTTAAGCGAGGTTGATGGAATACCCCCCTGGTGGATTTTTATGTCTGTCAACATCATTCACTGGTAATGGTTCATGAAAGTCTTGATATAAAGTTCTGTAGGCTAACAGTGATTAAAATGCACTCTTTTTTTTTTCTTTGATTGACAGGGCTGACCCCCAAAACGGACTTTGGAATATGCCTGCCTTCATGGAAGTATCACATGCATTTTATACTAGGCTATATATTTAAAATAAAGAAAACTATCAAATAAATAATTATGTCGAACTGTTTTATTTCATTGCATGGCTTTTGATGGCCATTTAATATAGACTGTCTATATCAGGCCTAAAGCTGTTAACAGAAGGTGTGACTTTCAAGTAAGTAAATACAAACTTTGAGTTATTAAAAGTTTGTACAAGCAGAAATATTTTAAAAATCAACTAGTAGTTTTTTTTTTGGTTTGGGTTACATAACCCAAACATTATGTAACTTTAACTAAACAGTTGTGTCAACATAACCCAACATATTGGTTAATTTTCAACCCAGTTGTTGGGTTAAATTTAGTAACCCAATTTGCTTGGTTAAGATAACCCAATGCTGTGTTGGACCCCATTTTACTCAGCGGCTGGGTTGAAAACAACCCAGCATTTTTTAGAGTGTGTGTGTGTGTGTGTGTGTGTTAGTCAGGTACTCACTGGCTTGCATGAGCTGTCCCTGACGTATGTTTGTGTGTGTGTGTGTGTGTGTGTGTGTGTGTGTGTGTGTGTGTGTGTGTTAGTTAGGTACTCACTGGCTTGCATGAGCTGTCCCTGACGTCCAAACACCTGCGAGAAGGTAGTGGTGCTGCAGGTGAGCGTGTCCTCCATGCCGTCCCCTCGGAGCTCTGCACGCAGAGATGGACAGAGCAACGGAGAGAAAGAGAGAGGGAGAGAGAGAGACAGAGGAGGGAAAGAGAGAAGGAAAGAAGGGCGATGTGTTGTTCTCCTCCTGGAGAAAACAAATCGAAAGACAGAGAGAGAGAGATGGAGAGGAAGGGAGAGAGAGAGAGATGGAGAGGAGGGAGGTAGAAGAGAGAAGATTATGCTGTCGTTCTGCTCCGGCGAGAGACAGCGATGGAGATCCTCCAGAAGAGAAGAACGGAGAGAACGCACAGAGAGATGGAGGGAAGAGAGAAGCGGAGTAGAGACGCTGGTCCTGTTTGTCCGTGCTTGCCTCTGTCTCTGTGTGAGTGTGTGTGTGTGAGAATGTGTCTGCTGCTGCTGCCAGCTGTGATAATGAAGGGTGTGTGTGTGTGTGTGTGTGTGTGCGCGCATGCACACTCTGCACAGGCAGAGAGAGAGAGAGAGAGAGAGAGAGGGAGAGAGAGAGAGAGAGAGAGAGAGCGAGGGAGAGAGAGAGGGAGAGAGAGAGAGACAGAGAGAGAGAGAGAGAGAGCTGGGATCTGAGAACTCTATGTGTGTGTGTGTTGATGTGTGTGTGTGTGTGTGTGCGTGTGTTGATGTGTGTGCGT
Organism: Alosa alosa; assembly: GCF_017589495.1. NCBI lineage: Eukaryota > Metazoa > Chordata > Actinopteri > Clupeiformes > Clupeidae > Alosa > Alosa alosa. The sequence continues at coordinate 33,739,347 of NC_063198.1, forward strand.
GTGTTGACGTGTGTGTGTGTGTGTGTGTTGATGTGATGTGTGTGTGTGTGTGTTGGATGTGTTAGTGATGTGTGTGTGTGTGTGTGTGTGTGTGTGCGTGCGTGTGTTGATGTGTGTGCGTGTGTTGATGTGTGTGTGTGTGTGCGTGTGTTGATGTGTGTGTGTGTGTGTATTTATTGACTGCTCTCTGTGTGTGTGTGTGTGTGCCTACAATCTGTACGTACACTGTATCTAATAAAGCAACATCAAATTGAATGGAATGGAAAGAGAGAGGGAGAGAGAGAGAGAGAGAGGGAGAGAGAGAGAGAGAGGGAGAGAGAGATGGGGGAGAGAAGGGAGAGGATGGGGGTGAAGGAGGAGTCACAGGTTCTGATCAGGTCGGCTCTCCAGTCAGCCTCCCCCCTCAGCCACAGTGGTCCGGTCCGGTTCTGTTCAGCACAGTGGTCCGGTCCGGTTCTGTTAAGCACAGTGGTCCGGTTCATCTTGGTTCTGTTCAGCACAGTTGTCCGGTCCGGTTCTGTTAAGCACAGTGGTCCGGTTCATCTTGGTTCTGTTCAGCACAGTGGTCCGGTCCGGTTCTGTTAAGCACAGTGGTCCGGTTCATCTTGGTTCTGTTCAGCACAGTGGTCCGGTCCGGTTCTGTTAAGCACAGTGGTCCGGTTCATCTTGGTTCTGTTCAGCACAGTGGTCCGGTTCATCTTGGTTCTGTATGTGTCGGTAATGTGCAAGATATTTTTTTACATCATGTGATCTGTGATGACCACCAGAGTGGACGTGTCAAACAGCTGGCCCCAGACCCTGCTCACATGTTAGTCTGTAGCTCAATGCAGCAGCAACAACAACAACCACAACAACCACAACCACAACAACAACAACAACAACAACAACAACAACAACAACCACAACAACCACAACAACAACATCAACCACAACAACAACCACAACAACCACAACAACAACAACCACAACAACAACCACAACAACCACAACAACAACATCAACCACAACAACAACATCAACAACAACCACAACAACAACAACAACAACAACAACATCAACCACAACAACAACATCAACCACAACAACAACATCAACCACAAGAACTTCCTGTACACAGTGCTCTATCAAGGCATCTCTCTGTCTCTCAATGCAGCGGCAAGCCAAGGCAGGTGCACCACACACACACACACACACACACACAGGTGCACCACTGCAAACTTCATACTCCACGATCTACAGGGCTCCTGTATCCACATGGAAGTCTTTAATCAGCAAGATGGCAATTTGAAGGACTCAAGATGTTGGAAATGGTTTCAGCTGATTCTGCATTAGTTTAGAAGGGAATGATGGCTGTACTAAAATCCAATAGGCTTATCATTATAAAACCGTTCCATGACATGATGATGTGCAGGGGCAGCGTGGCCTACTGGTTAAGCGCTTCAGACTTGTAACGGGAGGGTTACCCGATTAGAACCCGACCAGTAGGCGGCTGAAGTGCTCCTGGCTTGAGGCACCTAACTCCTCACTGCTCCCGAGCACGCTGTTGTAGCAGGCAGCTCACTGCACCGGGATTAGTGTGTGCTTCACCTCACTGTGTGTGTGCTGAGAGTGTTTCACTAATTCACGGATTGGGATAAATGCAGAGACCAAATTTCCCTCACGGGATCAAAAGAATATATATACTTATATACTTATGTCTTTTTCTAACGGTTTTGGGGATGCGGGCAAGTCTGTTAAGTGCAACAGGGATTACTTTGTGTGTATGTAGGGGGGATTATTTTGTATGTATGTAGTGGCGGTTCTTTTGTGTGTATGTAGGGGGGATTATTTTGTGTGTGTGTAGTGGTGGTTGTTTTGTGTGTGTGTATGTAGTGGTGGTTATTTTGTGTGTGTGTAGGGGTGGTTATTTTGTGTGTGTGTAGGGGTGGTTATTTTGTGTGTATGTAGGGGGTATTTGTGTGTATGTAGTGGTGGTTATTTTGTGTGTGTGTGTAGGGGGTATATTTGTCAAGTCAAGTCAAGTAATTTTTTATTTCTATAGCACATTTACTGTACAGACGGCTGAGCCGCATCCAAGTGCTTCACAATAAGCGCATTAAACAAAGGAAAGACCTAAGGAATGACCTAAGGAAGAAATAAAAGGGCTACAAGACAATGACTGTAGGAGTTAAATAATGTAAAAAGACGTTTTTAAAAGGTAGCCAGGGGACACTATGTACTGGCTCTTAAAAAAGGAGACACTAATCAAAGGCAAGGGAAAAGAGGTGGGTCTTTAAAAGGGACTTCTTAAAAGGGACTTACTAAAAGGGACTTACTAAAAGGGTCTTTAAAAGGGACTTACTAAAAGGGTCTTTAAAAGGGACTTACTAAAAGAGAATATTTAGAGACTGGGCTGCACAGATGTGAAGGGGGAGGCAGTTCCAGAGTCTGGGGGCGGCTACTGCAAAGGCTCTGTCCCCCTTGGTTTTGAGCCTGGACCTGGGCACTTCCAACAGCAGTTGGTCAGATGACCGTAGTGCTCTGGAGGGGATGTGGTGGAGGAGAAGATCAGATAGGTACGTGGGGGCCAGACCATGGAGGGATTAGTAGGCGGTCAGTAGAAGTTGGAGCAGTAGGCTTTGGTGTAGCTAGGGTCCTCAGGTGGAAAAGGCTTTTCCTAACTACTGCACTGACCTGCTGCTCGAAGGCACCGTCAAAAATCACGGCCAGATTTCTGAAATAGGCCTGATGTTCAGGCAGAGGGTCCTGGGCATTGGTGGAGAGCGGAGGAGTTTTGTCAAAAACAATGATCTCAGTTTTACTCTCATTGAGGTTGAGGAAGTTTAAGCCCATCGTTGCCTTGATGTCAGCCGGTCAGTCAATCAGTGGATGGAGTGCAGCCTGTCCATCAACCTTTAGGGAGGACCACAGCTGGACGTCGTCGGCAAAGCAGTGGAAGGAGATGTTGTGTTTGGCCAGGATTTCCCTAGGTGTCAAATGTTCAACAGAAATAGGATAGGACCTAGTATAGAGGCAGCAGGGACCCTGTGGGGGCAACAGAAGAGGTGGAATCTCAAGCTGGATGGAGAAGCTCCTGTCGGCCAGGTAGGACTGGAAGAACTTCAGGGCCTTTGATGCCTACGCGATGCTCGAGCCGAGACAGCAGGATCCTGTGATCCACCGTGTCGAGGCTGCTGTTAGATCCTAAAGCACCCAGGATCCACAGGGGCTACCTGGGTCAGCTGACTAGGAGCAGTCGTTAAGCACTCTCAGGAGAGCAGTGTCTGTGCTGTGGGCTGTTCTAAGCCCGGGACTAGGAGTTTCTCCTTACATGTTCTTGTTAGATAAAAGGGTTCTGGCTGGACATAAATGTCTCTGCTCAAGGGCTTTAGACAGGAAGGGTAGTGTGGAGATGGGCCTATTTGTGTGCATGAAGGGGCTGTTATTTGTGTGTGTGTAGGGGGGTGTATTTGTGTGTGTAGGGGGGATTATTTTGTGTGTATTTGTGTGTGTGTAGGGGGTGTATTTGTGTGTGTGTAGAGGGATGTATTTGTGTGTGTTTAGGGGGTTGTATTTGTGTGTGTGTAGGGGCAGTTATTTTGTGTGTATGTAGAGGGGCGTATTTGTGTGTGTGTGTGTAGAGGGGTGTATTTGTGTGTGTTTAGGGGGTTGTATTTGTGTGTGTGTAGGGGCAGTTATTTTGTGTGTATGTAGAGGGGCGTATTTGTGTGTGTGTAGGGGTGTATTTGTGTGTGTAGTGGGGGTGTATTTGTGTGTGTGTGTGTGGGGGGGGGTGTTTATGCTGTATGTGTTTAATGTTGTATGGTGTAAGCATGTAAGAAAGTTTAATAATGGTTTAATTAAAGAGTGTTAAACGTCCTCTCCTTTCTGTTCTCCTCTCCTCTCCCCTTCTCCTCATATCTCCTCTCCTTTTCCCTCTCTCTCTCCTCTCCACTTTCCTCTCTTCCCCTCTCTCCTCTCTTCCCTCCTCTCTGTTCTCCTCACATCTCCTCTCTTTTCTCCTCTCCTCTCTTCCCTCTCTCTACTCTCCTCATATCTCTTCTCCTCTTCCCTCTCTCTTCTTACTGTTCTCCTCACATCTCTCTCTTTTCTCATTTTCTGTCCTCTCCTCATTTCCTCTCTCCTCTCTTCCCTCTCCTCTTTCCTCCTCTCATCTCTCTCTCTCCTCTCCTCTTTCCTCCTCTCCTCTCTTCCCTCTCTCTCTCCTCTCCTCTTTCCTCCTCTCATCTCTCTCTCCTCTCCTCTTTCCTCCTCTCATCTCTCTCTCTCCTCTCCTCTTTCCTCTCATCTCTCTCTCCTCCTCTTTCTCCTCTCATCTCTCTCTTTCCTCTCCTCTCCTCTCCTCTCTTCCCTCTCTCTCTCCTCTCCTCTTTCCTCCTCTCATCTCTCTCCTCTCCTCTTTCCTCCTCTCCTCTCTTCCTCTCTCTCTCCTCTCCTCTTTCCTCCTCTCCTCTCTTCCCTCTCTCTCTCCTCTCCTCTTTCCTCCTCTCCTCTCTTCCTCTCTCTCTCCTCTCCTCTTTCCTCCTCTCCTCTCCTCTCTCTCTCCTCCTCCTCATCCCTCTCTCTCTCTCTCCTCTCCTCCTTTTCTCCTCTCATCCTCTCTCTCTCCTCCTCTTTCCTCCTCATCTCCTCTCTCTCTCCTCTTTCCTCCTCTGTCTCTCTCTCTTACCTCCTCTCTTTCCTCCTCTCATCTCTCTCTCTCTCCTCTTTCCTCCTCTCATCTCTCTCTTCTCCTCTCCTCTTTCCTCCTCTCATCTCTCTCTCCTCTCCTCTTTCCTCCTCTCATCTCTCTCTCTCTTCTCCTCTTTCCTCCTCTCATCTCCTCTCTCTCTCTTTCCTCCTCTCATCTCTCTCTCCTCTCCTCTCTTCCCTCTATCTCTCTCTCCTCTCCTCTTTCTCTCCTCTCATCTCTCTCTCTCTTCTCCTCTTTCTCTCCTCCTCTCTCTCTCTCTCTCTCCTCTCCTCTTTCCTCCTCTCATCTCTCTCTCTCCTCTCCTCTTCCTCTCTCCATCTCCCTCTCTCTCCTCTTTCCTCCTCTCATCTCTCTCTCCTCTCCTCTTTCCTCCTCTCATCTCTCTCTCTCTTCTCCTCTTTCCTCCTCTCATCCCTCTCTCTCTCTCTCCTCTTTCCTCCTCTCATCTCTCTCTCTCCTCTCCTCTCCTCCTCTCTTCTCTCTCTCTCTCCTCTTCTCCTCCTTTCACTCCTCTCATCTCTCTCACCTCCTCCTCTTTTCCTCCTCCCCAGTCTCTCTCTCTCCTCTCTCCTCTTTCCTCCTCTCCTCTCCTCTCTCTCCTCTCCTCTTTCCTCCTCTCCTCTCATCCCTCTCTCTCTTCTCCTCCTCTTTCCTCCTCTCATCTCTCTCTCTCCTCTCTTCTTTCCTCCTCTCCTCTCATCCCTCTCTCTTCTCTCTCCTCTTTCCTCCTCTCATCTCTCTCTCTCTCCTCTTTCCTCCTCTCATCCCTCTCTCTCTTCTCCTCTCCTCTTTCCTCCTCATCTCTCTCTCCTCTCCTCTTTCCTCCTCTCATCTCCTCTCTCTCTCTTTCTTCTTTCCTCCTCTCCTCTCATCCCTCTCTCTCTTCTCCTCTCCTCTTTCCTCCTCTCATCTCTCTCTCTCTCTCCTCTTTCTCCCTCTCGGCCTCCTCCTCCTCCTCTTTCCTCCTCTCATCTCTCTCTCTCTCCTCTTTCCTCCTCATCTCTCTCTCTCTCCTCTTTCCTCCTCTCATCCCTCTCTCTCCTCTCCTCCTCTTTCCTCCTCTCATCTCTCTCTCCTCCTCCCTCCTCCTCTCATCTCCTCTCTCTCTCTCCTCTCCTCTTTCCTCCTCTCCTCTCATCCCTCTCTTCCTCTCCTCTCCTCCTCCTCCCTCTCTCTCCTCTCCTCCTTTCCTCCTCTCATCCCTCTCTCTCTCTTCCTCTCCTCTTTTCCTCCTCCTCATCTCTCTCTCTCTTCTCCTCCTCTTTCCTCCTCTCCTCTCATCCCTCTCTCTCTTCTCCTCTCCTCTTTCCTCCTCTCATCCCTCTCTCTCTTCTCCTCTTTCCTCCTCTCTTCCCTCTCATCTCTCTTCTCCTCTCCTCTCCTCTCCTCTCATCTCTCTCTCTCTCTCCTCTTTCCTCCTCATCCCTCTCTCTCTTCTCTCTCCTCTCATCTCTCTCTCTCTCTCCTCTTTCCTCCTCTCATCCTCTCTCTCTTCTCCTCTCCTCTTTCCTCCTCTCATCTCCTCTTTCCTCCTCTCTTCCCTCTCTCCTCTCCTCTTTCCTCCTCTCCTCTCCATCTCTCTCTCTCCTCTCCTCTTTCCTCCTCTCATCTCTCTCTCTCCTCTCCTCTTTCCTCCTCTCATCTCTCTCTCTCTCTCTCCTCTTTCCTCCTCTCCTCCTCATCCCTCTCTCTTCTCCTCTCCTCTTTCCTCCTCTCATCTCTCTCTCTCTCCTCTTTCTCCTCTCCTCTCATCCTCTCTCTCTTCTCCTCTTTCCTCTTTCCTCCTCCTCATCCCTCTCTCTTCTCCTCTTTCCTCCTCTCTTCCCTCTCATCTCTCTCTCCTCTCCTCTTACCTCCTCTTCCCTCTCTCTCTTCTCCTCCTCCTCTTCCTCCTCTCATCTCTCTCTCTCTCCTCTCCTCTTTCCTCCTCTCATCTCTCTCTCTCTTCTCCTCTCCTCTTTCCTCCTCATCTCTCTCTCTTCTCCTCTTTCCTCCTCTCATCTCTCTCTCTCTTCTCTTCTCCTCTTTCCTCCTCTCATCCCTCTCTCTTCTCCTCCCTCTCATCCCTCTCTCTCTTCTCCTCTCCTCTCATCCCTCTCTCTTCTCCTCCCTCTCATCCCTCTCTCTCTTCTCCTCTTTCCTCCTCTCTTCCCTCTCATCTCTCTTCTCCTCCTCTCCTCCTCATCTCTCTCTCCTCTCCTCTTTCCTCCTCATCCCTCTCTCTCTTCTCCTCTCCTCTTTCCTCCTCTCATCTCTCTCTCTCTCCTCCTCCTCTTTCCTCCTCTCATCTCTCTCTCTCTTCTCCTCTCCTCTTTCCTCCTCTCTTCTCTCTCTCTCTTCTCTCTTTCCTTACTCTCATCTCTCTCTCTTATACTCTTTCCTCCTCCTCATCCCTCTCTCTTCTCCTCCCTCTCATCCCTCTCTCTCTTCTCCTCTTTCCTCCTCTCATCCCTCTCTCTCTTCTCCTCCCTCTCATCCCTCTCTCTCTTCTCCTCTTTCCTCCTCTCATCCCTCTCTCTTCTCCTCCCTCTCATCCCTCTCTCTTCTCCTCTTTCGCCTCATCCCTCTTCTCCTCTCTTTTCACTCCTCTCATCCCTCTCTTCTCCTCCTCTCATTAAAACACCAGTAATCCCTCCCCTCTCTCATCACCATATGTGAACCTCTGCTATCCGTCACTGTGTGTGTGTGTGTGTGGGTGTGTGTGTGTGTGTGGGTGGGTGAGATAGAACCCCTGCCGATCCAACAATGTGTATGCATGTATGGATGTGTGTGTGTGTGTGTTTGTATACCCCTGCTATCTATCTCTGTCTGTGTGTGAGTGTAGGGGTGTGCATGTGTGCGTAAATGTGTGTGTGTGTGTGTGTGAACCCCTGCTATCCATCTCTGCTGCAAGCAGATGATTTCTGCAGT
>NC_063198.1:33751949-33829449 GCF_017589495.1 Alosa alosa
TGATCAGTGATCACCATAACGCACATGAGAGCCACATGCTTCTCTAAACTAACTACTGACTAATGTGTACAAGGACAGAGAAGCCAGTAAGTGGAGTGGAAGTATTCCGTAGATGACAAACTAAAGCTGAAATGAGCTTATTTGCTATATATTCAAATGTCCCTTTCAAAGTCCTTATCTTTATTGACCCCTGAATTAGACACTTAAATACCCAGTTTTGGTCTCGCCCAATCACCATAGCAACAGGATTTGAAGAGGCCTGGGGCTGTCGAGAGCCGACAGTGAGGTGAGAAATCGAACGTCTTAGAGGAGCGAGAGAAACTCACACCTGTCAGTCTGTGTACAGGTTCATTCTTCATCTAGTGTGCACACACACACACACACACACACACACACACACACACACACACACACACACACACAACACACAGGCGCGCGCGCGCATACACATACACACACACACACATACACGTACGTGCGCACACACTATTACTGCTATCAGGGAAACATACATACACCCCTTACATCTTTCCCACAAAGCCTGCCTCTCTTTCCCACAGTGTGAAACAGAGAGAGGGAAAGAGAATGAGAGAGTGGGGGGAGAGAGAAGAAGAGAGATGAAGTGACAGGAAAAAACTGTGAGAAAGAGAGAGAATGAGAGAGTGTGTTAGAGAGAAAGAGAGAGAATGAGAGTGTGTTAGAGAGAATGAGAGAGTGTGTTAGAGAGAATGAGAGTGTGTTAGAGAGAATGAGAGAGTGTGTTAGAGAGAAAGAGAGAGAATGAGAGTGTGTTAGAGAGAAAGAGAGAATGAGAGTGTGTTAGAGAGAAAGAGAGAGAATGAGAGTGTGTTAGAGAGAAAGAGAGAATGAGAGTGTGTTAGAGAGAAAGAGAGAATGAGAGTGTGTTAGAGAGAATGAGAGAGTGTGTTAGAGAGAAAGAGAGAGAATGAGAGTGTGTTAGAGAGAAAGAGAGAATGAGAGTGTGTTAGAGAGAAAGAGAGAAAGAGAGAATGAGAGTGTGTTAGAGAGAAAGAGAGAATGTGACAGAGACAGAGTAAGAAACAGGGAGGGAGAGGGAGATAGAGGTCCCCCCTCCTGACCCCATCCATGCTGTACTGTTTGTTTCTGTATGTGTGTGTTTCTCTGTGTGTGTTTGTTTGTGTGTGTGTGTGTGTGTAAGTGTGTTCCACCATGAGCTCCAATCAGGGCTGAGACACTGACACAGGGCTAAGCTGCTTGCTAAGTGGCAGCGCATCAATAAACCAAATCCTCTGATCCAGACAGGAAGTTTGAGGCAAGACAAAACAGAGAATCCTAAATGAACACACACACACACTTCTCCGGCTAGAACAGAACCAGATGAAGAAGAATGGACTTTTCAGAACCAATGCCAATAAAACAGGATGTCCTTTTTATCTAATCAGTTTATTCGTGCATTAATGTTGGGGTAATTAATGTTGGGGTGGTAATTAAGTTGAGCATTAATGTTGGGGGGTAATTAAGTTCAGTACCACTTGCAAGCAGTTTGCTGATGAACCGAGTCAGTCTATTCCCACATTAAGGCAAAATATTCTTGCGCCATGCAAGCCCTTAAATATAACGTTTCAAAGCCCCGCGGTGCCCTCGCCGGATCCCATCTAGCGCCTCCAGTTTACTCCCACATCCATAGAACCTGTAGAGGAGCCAGGGAGAGCGGAGTAGCCTGTAATCTACTGAGGAGTGTTGAATAAGCGTCCTCAACTGCCCTTGATAGCTCTTTGACTAGTAGCAGCCTGTTACAGCAGCTCCATTAACATTGTTGTGTAATTGCCTGTGCTGGATGGTGCAAGGAGTGTTGAATAAGCTTCCTTAAGGAGCAGAGATGAGTGAGGTACTAGAAAGCGGACTGAGTATTCTGTAAGGCGTGTTGAGGAGTCTGTGTGTGTGTGATAGACAGTGAGGGGAATCGCACAGACAGGAGGTGCTCAGGCTGTTCCTGGATTACACAGCCTGGTGACAAAAACAGACGCTCCAGTTCAGTTCCACCCAAAGACCTTGGACTCACCCTGGACAATAAACTCAGCTTTGAGCAACACACCACTGATATACAAAAACGCAGTCAACAGAGACTCTATGCCATCCGTAAGCTCAGATCACTTTCTGTTGCCCCCTGTCACCTGCTCCTCCTGTACAAAAGCATAGTCCAGCCCATCCTCCTCCTACTGCCTTCCCTGCTTTTTTCAACATGCTAACTGCTGCCAACAGAAACAGACTCACACGCATCACCCATACCGCAGCCAAAGCAATAGGCCTCCCCACCCCTAATTTATCAGACCTCAACAGCACACTCACCAAGAACAGAGCACGGACCATCGCTCATGACCCCACCCACCCCCTCAATCCCTTCTTCATTCTGCTTCCATCAAAACGCAGATACAGGGCTATGGGGTGGGCAAGCACGCTGGGAAAAGCTTTGTGCCCTCTGCAATAGCAGCACTTAACAACAGATCACAGCGTGATGGATCACTGTGCCAGCCTCATTCCTCTGTAATGTCAACTGGTGATGGTTTTCCTGTTTGTATCTGTTTAATGTGATGTATATGTGCTGTTTGTGTTGTTGTGATATGTGGGTGGGGTATGTGGTGGCAGGGTGGTGGGTGGTGGGTGAAGAACCGTGACTGTGTGTATCTATGTATTTCATGTCTGTGAGGCTTGTATGGTATGTGAAAACAAATTTCCTATGTAAGGACAAATAAACGAACTAACTAACTAACACCCTGATGGAGGCTGCCAGGACTGGGGACGGCACTGCCACTCACCGCAGACAGATGTGCGCTACCACTTACAGCTATGCTAACCCAGCTAGCACTCACCACAGACAGACATGCGCTACCATTTAGAGCTAGCAATACACAGCTATGCTAACCTAGCTAGCACTCACCGCAGACAGACGTGCGCTACCATTTAGAGCTAGCAATACACAGCTATGCTAACCTAGCTAGCACTCACCGCAGACAGACGTGCGCTACCACTTACAGCTAGCAATACACAGCTATGCTAACCCAGCTAGCACTCACTGCAGACAGACATGCACTACCATTTACAGCTAGCAATACACAGCTATGCTAACCCAGCTACAGCTTACAGCTGAGACCCAGCTAGCACTCACCACAGACAGACCATGCTGAGGTCATCCCTATGTTCCTGGGGTCCTATTTTTCCCTGGGTCCTATGTTCCCCGCTCAGGGTTAGGGTTAAGGTCCTATGTTCCCCTGTCCCATACAAAGTGGACAACATAGGACCCAGGGAACATAGGTAGCCTACGCTCCCGGCATGCGCTACCATCCCAGCTAGCACTCACAGCAGACAGACATGCGCTACCACTTACAGCTGAGACCCAGCTAACACTACACAGCTAACCATCAACACAGCTAACCATCAAACATCTCTTGATTATTCACAAACGAGTTTTACCAGGAGTGCTGCTTGGGTGTAGAGAAATTAGTACTCCTCTGGTGCTCTTCAGCTTAGAGATCCAACGCGATTTCAAATTTAGTAGTGAGTCTCAGGCACTCAAGAGGATATTTGTAAGTAAAAAGCCTTTACTGAGCTTGGCTACCAATTAAAAGCATGATTTTAATTGATAGCCAAGCTCAATAAAGACTTTTTACTTACAAATCCCCTCGAGTGCCACAGACTCACCACTAAATTTGAAATCTCTTTATTATTAATGACAGACATGTGCTACCATTTACAGCTGAGACCCAGCTAACACTACACATCCATGCTAACCATCAAACATCTCCTAATTATTAATGACAGACATGCAAAAATCAAATATGACAGACCCACACTACCCTTTACAGCTTCGACCTCAGTCAGTCTGAGCCTAAGGAACAATGCCATTCAATAACTCTATACTAAGGTCCCTGACCTAATTTGTAATGACACTTGGCTTCCCTATTACAGCTGACACTCAATGCAGTTTCAATGCAGGCTTGTTCGACTTCATGCAGATCTGTGCAGCATGCTGGGTTGAACTAGGGTTGTGCCGATGGACATCGTGATGGTTGACACGTGATGCCACACCCCCACATGCCAGTCACTAATTCCTGCTGTAACAGGCTAACACATAAAAAAAAAACCTTTCCTAGAAATGAAATTGAGCCTACTTTAACGGCTGTCAGCCAAACAGTTATCACGTATTAGTCTACCTCCTTGTAAAATAAAAGACTTATTAGTCTACCATCTTATTCAAATAATTCCTGACTGTGACGCGAATGTGTAATTGTCTTTTTGTAGCCTACATGTCTCGCAGGCCTATAGCCTACATTGGACGTAAAATATGTAGGCCTAGCCTAATGTTTTAGCAGAAAATAGTCCTATTGAATTATTATTGTTAGGCTACCTACTAGGACATTCTAGCCAAATATTTTTTATGAGGCTACAGCGAAATTTCAAATGCGTCCTTCTCCTCTGTGTTAAAATAAACAATTTCTTTCATTAATTATAGGATCAGAAGGTAGCCTATCCGTCTTTCACTGTAAGGCTTGTATTTCATGCATTTAGCAAAAGTCCCAGACAGCAGCGGAGTGGTAATCGGATTCGCCATTTGTAAAAGTGTTTTTTATTTTCCTATAACCTGGACTGCGCTAAGTAGAGTTTACTTTCACTTCCCGCCGCCCTCATAGTCAGCATAGACGGTAGCCTGATAACGTGGGATGCTGCATAGCGTAATGAAGATTTTAGATAGATAGATAGATAGATAGATAGATACTTTATTGATCCCCAGGGGAAATTCAAGGTCTCAGCAGCATACATACAACACAAACACATTCTTTAACAGCAGAAAGAGTAATTAAAGTATATAATATAAAAACACAACTAAGCAGTAAGGACAGTAGAAGATAAAGAATATGCTAAATATATTAAAATACAAATTATACTAACACTTAATACAATATATAAAAATATACTAAAATACAAATTACAAATTATACTAACTAACACTTAATCTAAATAATTTCTAAAAACAGTATCCACATAGTGGTCATTAATAAATCAGAGGCGCTTGCAATGACTGAGGCAGGGACTGAGCCTGTGATTCTCTGTGCATAGTAAGGTATGGTAAGGTGCTCTAAGGGGTGCTCTGTGTGAATGAGTGTCATGGTGGTAGTGCAATGGTGATAGTGGTCATGGTAATAGTGCAAATGAGTAAGTCAACAGTGCAATAATGCAGAAATAAAGTAAAGTAAAGTCTATATGTCTATATATTTAACTATTTAAGAAAATGTATAAGTGTGGCCACAGTTTGGCTGTGGCATGGAGGGGGGGGTATGCATATGTGCTAATGTGCTAATATAGCACGCAAACAGTGAGGCATAAAGACAGTGGTACAAGTGGCTAGTGGACAGACAGTACCAAACATGGAGGAGGTGAAGAGGCAGACAGACTATGCAGAGAAGTCTATCTCTCCTCTTCCCTTAAGTGAGGCATTGAACAGTTCAATGGCCCTGGGGTCAGTTGTGCAAGGCAGTGAGCGAAGTCTCCAGCTGATCAGGCTCTTCTGCTTAACAATAGTGCTGTGGAGTGGGTGACACTCATTGTCCAAGATGTTGATCAGTTTGTTCAGGGTCCTTTTGTCAGATAGTGAAGTGATGCACTCCAGTTCAGCTCCCACTACAGAGCCAGCTTTCTTACCAGCCTGTCAATTAAGCCCCACATCCTTCTTCCTTGTGCTTCCTCCCCAGCATACTACTGTATAGAAGAGGACGCTGGCAACAACAGACTGGTAGAACATCCTGAGGAGCTTACTGCACACATTGAAGGACCGCAGCTTCCTCAGGAAGTACAGCCTGCTCTGCCCTTTCTTGTAGAGTGCATCAGTGTTGGCTGACCAGTCCAGTTTATTGTCCAGGTGGAGACCCAGATACTTGTAGGTGCTAACCACCTCCACATTGACCCCATCAATGTGGACTGGTAGCAGAGTGGGCTTAGACCTGCGGAAATCCACCACCATCTCCTTGGTCTTTGAAGTGTTAAATTGAAGATGATTGAGTTTGCACCATTGCACAAAGTCCTCCACCAGGCTCCTGTACTCCTCCTCCTGCCCGTTCCTGATACACCCCACAATTGCAGTATCATCAGAAAACTTCTGCATATGGCATGACTCGGTGTTGTAGCAGAAGTCAGATGTGTACAGGGTGAACAGGACTGGAGAGAGACAGTTCTTCAGTCTGACGAACTGTGGTCGCTCGGTCAGGTAATCTGTAATCCAGGTTACCAGGTGAGCGTCCACACCCATCTGCAAGAGCTTGTCTCCCAATCTGAGGGGCTGGATGGTGTTAAAAGCACTTGAGAAATCAAAGAACATGATTCTCACAGCACTTTTCCCCTTGTCCAGGTGGGAATGTGTCCTGTGTAGAAGATAAGTGTCACATGGGGGAGGGGTGCAAAATCCAGTGATGGTGGGGGCACGATAGCCTGTGATGATGGAGGTGAGTGTTGCGCTGGTATTGAGGGGGTGTGAGGGTGGGGGGGGGATGGTGGACAGACCACCGCCATTGGAGCTGGAGCAGGGCAGTCAAACCTGTTGTAGAACTGGTTCAACTGGTTCGCCCTGTCCAGGTCCCCCTCCACAGAGCTGCTGTTCTTCTTCAGGCCAGTGATAACCTTCATGCAGTCCCATGTCTCCTTCAAGTTGTTTTCCTGCAGCTTCTGTTCCACCTTCTTTCTGTAATCCTCCTTAGCTTCCTTCAGCTTGAATTTGAGTTCCCTTGCACGCCTCAGCTCTGCCATGTCCCCTCTCTGAACGCCATCTTTTCCTGTTGAGAAGGGTCTTGACATTGCTGGTTATCCAAGGCTTGTTGTTGGGAAAGCAGCGTACAGTTCTGGTGGGAACAACAATGTCCATGCAGAAGTTCAGGTAGTCAGTTGTGCACTGTGTGACCTCCTCCAAGTCCTCTCCATTCTGTAACACACTCCAGTCAGTACACTCGAAGCAGTCTCTTAGAGCCTCATCCACTTCGGGTGTCCACTTCCTGAAGGTGCGTGTGGGAACTGGTAGCCTCTGTACTTTGGGCTTGTACATTGGCTGGAGATGAATGAGGTTGTGGTCTGACTTTCCCAGTGGGGGAAGGGGGTTTGCACTGTATGCATCCCTCACGTTTGCATACATGAGGTCTATTGTCCTGTTTTACCTTGTAGGGCAGTCAACATACTGGTAAAAATTTGTGAGTGTGGAATCCAGTGTTATGTAATTGAAGTCGCCAGAGATCACAAAAAAGGCGTTAGTGTGTTGGGTTTGAAGTCTTGCGATTGTGGAGTGGATGACGTCACATGCTGTATCCGGAAGAGCTCGAGAGCTCGTGGACACTCTTTAAATGAGTAGTCTTAAGTAGCTTTTTTGCTAGGCCCAGCGAAGGCTGACAATGTGTAATATTCCACTGGTTGGTGCACACGCAAGTGTTCAGAATAAATGTCTATCCGTCTTTCACAACGATTTTCTTGGAGCAGATCTTCCACACAACTTCGGTAGCCTGGTCAGTATGTCTCTCTTAGCTGTCCATTTTCATCAGGCCGTATAGCCTATATAATATATTTTTTATTTTTTATGTAGAAAATTATAAATGTATTTCTGTACAGACATATGGTAATTAATTAGTGTTTGCTACGCTAACCCCCGCAACGATACTGAACTTTGACTGCGGCGCACTGTAAGTCGTTGGTATTTTGCGCTGAGCCCAGCGGCAAGCACAACAAAAAAATTTGGGACATTACCTCAACCAAGAGCAACCTAGCGGCGAGCACAGCGCATGCCGTGTACAATGTGATAGTCCCTTTATGGCGGAGTCTCTAACGGTATCACCGGCAGCCATCTTGTCACAGGCAAGCTATCTGGTGGGCTCTGTGGTACCTGATGTAAGGTGAGTGATCTGCATGAACACAAATACTCTTATCTCGCTGAAATCTTGACGGATTTACAAACTGTTTGGTTTCTTACAAACATTATTAACATAGCTATAATCTTACACACGTGAGTTTCTCAGTGTTCGGTTTATTAAACTTTTACCACATACATCAGCTGTATATATCTCTTCTTCTACTAAAGGCAGAACAATGCCCCCAGGCTATAACAATGACACCTTCAGGTCATTTACCTGTCATTACAGTGCACCATTGAAACACAATAGGCTTGTTCGACTTCATGCAGATCTGCTCAGATCTGACTTGATGTGATGCATGCTGGGTCGAATGGATGTTATTTTCTGCTGTTGGTTAAATAGATAATCACACATATAGGGAAAACACTTGATATTGAATTGATGTGCTACAATGCAGGCCTGTTAACTGTATGACAACAGTGGTTTATTTAAACTACATCATAAGAATTTATTTTGTCAGTCATGCTCATTTGAATGAGTAAGAATGAAAGTTATGCTGTATTTATTGCAAACAAAATTCCGTGATATCTCCCGCGAGTCACGTCAGGCAGACTGTAGCCTGTCTGTCTGGGATGAGCTGCCTTCTGTTGTAGCTCCTCCCGGCTAGCCTCTGAAGATCATGTTGACGTAGAAAGCCAGACAAAGTTAGACGCAGTTCATCTCGAAGAAAGCCTAATGATACTCACCTCCCCTTTACGGCTGACGCTCAATGCAGTTTATGGCCACCTTACACCAAACAACTTTGACAAGATTTGGGAAAGATTCTTGAAAGATTGTAGTATTTTAACTAATGCCCCCCATTTAAGCTTTACTCAAAAGACTCCAATCTTTCATAAATCTTTCCCAAATCTTGCCAAAGTTGTTTGGTGTAAGGAGGCCATTAGCTGCTCCTACAGCACCTGTGCAGCTAGCGCTGAAACTGATTACAGCAGGCAGTCACACGCCAGGCCCATTTATCACTGATGACACATTACCCTTTACAGCTAGCACACTAGCCTAGCCTCCACAGCACACACCCACACCACATCACACAATTATCTATGACATGGCCTATTCCTAACCTTCACAGCTAACACCCCAACACTAGCCCACACAACTAATGACAAAATATCACAAAATTATTCATGACACCGCCTAATGCCTACACTAGTTAGCCTACACAGTGAATGCCAAGACATCACATGATTATTCATGATAGTCTTTTCACAGCAGTGTGTTTTATCTGACTCTCCCCAGCTTTTCTATACGGCCCTATAGAATACAACACGTTACAAGAGGAACTCGCTCTTATAGAATAAAACACGTAACGTGAGGAACTCTATTGAATACGACACGTATGGAGAGGAACTCTTATAGAATATGACACATAAGGATAGGAACTCTTATAGAATATATATGTCTTCCCAGATAGCAAACATACACTGGGACGGAACTGGGCCACACCTACCACAACGTCCGCACGGATCTGCATAATGGACCTGATCCGCGTCCAAACGCACATCGGGTCCAAAAATTGGTCTGATCCGTTTGACGGATCTGGTACCAATAAGGGCTAAGACTGGCCCAGTTCCGTGATGGTAGTCTGTGTTACTGACGTGTTTCCAAATCTGTTTATCATATGCAATACGGGTCCGCTTTATTGTGTGTGGTACGGACCCGTTTATCAGACATCAGCCGGCTTTATTTGACATGTGAAATGTGATTGGTAATTAGGGCTAATTATCCTGAAAAATCTGTTTGCTACACATTTGCTAACAGGTTCAAGCTATAGGTTCACCCAGGCTAAAGTTCGTAACGCCCCCAACAGCTCAACTGATAAACATAAGCTAGGCTACAAACACAAGGGGTAAAAAACTTTACACATAAGTGTCTTATTATTTTTTTTATTCAACAACCTGGCTGTAGAAGTGCAATCCCAGACAAAGTTTAAGTCGTGTTAATTCCACTGTTCCCATCGATATTCAGGCTGTCTTCCCTCAGTCATCTCCATGGTCAATCTGAAACAACAAAAAATAAATATGAGCCATTTATTCCTTTTTGAAAATAGGTTAAGTCACAATTATACTCGTTTTTTATCATCAGTGATCCTGTTAGCGTTAGCTGTTACCAAAATAGGCTAGTTATTGTGATGGCTGTTTTGCTCAAGCTAAGCTAGTAGCCTAGCCTATATTGCTGGAAAATAATAGTATAACCTTACAGTAAAGTTATCAATCGCCGTTTGCTTATTGTTGTCTCTGAATAAACCAACATAGATAAAAAGCAGAAAAGCAGAGCCTACCTTGAAAAGTTGGGCTGTCCTAGTCCAGGCTGGCAAATCATGTCAAAAGATTGATAGTGAGCAAAACCAAAGATCCTTGATTAACGTTACTGCTTGGACTTCTGCATGCGGCACCTTAATATGGGGTTCTCATAGCACTGTTTGATCTGACACAAACAACAATTGACTACTTTACCACTGCTAGGTAATAATAAAAATAATGAAACGAGCATATGATCAATATTGAGCCAACTATATCTTCTTTTCCAGCCTTACTGTAGAAATGAAGTGGCCATGGGAACATAGTGCACCCCCATGGTTTCTAAATTTGTGCCATTCCAAAATACATTTTTTTTTCTTTAGCAGCCAGTTGACAATGAAGTAGGGAAAGGTCAATTTAGCAGAATCAGCACCTTAATTAATATCATTACCACCTGGGTCTGCTGTGAAAAAATGGTCCTTCGCTCATATCCCAGATCACAGGTTTGGGCCAAATCGGTGTTTTGTATTTTAAACGCATCTCCTGACTTCCAGTTGAGTTATGAAATTGGACCTGGGACAAATCTGTAAACCGGTGATAAAACAGCATTGCTAGCAGAGCTGAAACCTGTATCAGGAGCAGACCTGGCCCACAGTCAGATACCGTGATGTCCGCTACAGGCGGATCTAATGGCTTTTATGCGGATCCGGCCCAAAGGAAATTGCTATCTGGGTTATAGAATATGACACATAAGGATAGGAACTCTTATAGAATATGACGCGTAAGGATAGGAACTCTTATAGAATATGACACATAAGGATAGGTAAGGATAGGAACTCTTATAGAATATGACACGTAAGCAGAGGAATTCTGCGTTCACACTGAAACGGCAGGCCAGAGATGAGGGGGATGATTCCGGCTGTGAAGACTTCTCCCAAAGTGTCAAACAAACTTGTGGGCCTGTGTGTCTTAAAATATTAACAGTGTTGGCAGAGAGAGAGCTGATTCAAGGATGATGTAGCCTAGTTGGATCAATCTCTGACAGCTTTTATCTCCACAGCCAAGCAGAGAGCAAAACACACACTCACGCTACAGAGCAGGGAATGTGTGTGTGTGGGTGTGTGTCCCCAAAAGGAGGACAAATAAAAGCTGTGAAGTGTGTGTGTTGACGCGTGTCAACAGTACTCAAAGGTGTGTGGGTGTGGAAATAGACAAGGGCTCTACAGCACCTCGTTGCTATCAGCCAGCGGCAGCAGCAGTTCACCTGCAGGTTTATAGCCACGCCAGACACACACACACACACACACACACACACACACTTGTGAAGGGAAAGGAGATGGAAAGGACAGAGATGTTATTTAGTTAGGGATGAGTTATTTAGGGATGAGTTATTTAGTTAGGGATGAGTTATTTAGTTAGGGATGAGTTATTTAGGGATGAGTTATTTAGTTAGGGATGAGTTATTTAGGGATGAGTTATTTAGGGATGAGTTATTTAGTTAGGGATGAGTTATTTAGTTAGGGAGGAGTTATTTAGGGATGAGTTATTTAGTTAGGGATGGATTATTTAGTTAGGAGTTATTTAGTTAGGGATGAGTTATTTAGGGATGAGTTATTTAGTTAGGGAGGAGTTATTTAGGGATGAGTTATTTAGTTAGGGATGGATTATTTAGTTAGGAGTTATTTAGTTAGGGATGAGTTATTTAGTTAGGGGTGAGTTATTTAGTTAGGGATGGATTATTTAGTTAGGGATGGGTACCTGAGGAGGACAGATGCTTTTCAAGAGAGATTTAGAGATTCACTTATGCCTCTATCCCCCTCATGTCTCTATATATCCCTACCCAATGTCTCTCCCTGCCCCCCTACACTTTCCAGAAAATTAAGAACAACCCTCACAAGACAATACATTTTATAGAGACAGACATAAGAGAAATACAGAGACATATACGAGATATAGACACAAGAGACATATGAGATATAGAGACATAAGAGGACATGAGTAGGGAATACAGGGGGTGTGTTGCTGCTGTAACACCTCAACTCCAGGAACTGGATGCTCCAGTGTTCTTGTACTGAATGGTTAAGGTGCTGGTTGAGGTGCTGGTGTTGCATCCAGTGTGAGCAGCACTTGTGTGTGTGTGTGGGGGGGCTCAGCAGAGAGCAGCTCGGCCTCAGCCTCTCCTGTAAAGCCTTTAGACCAGACACAGCCTCGTCTGTCAGGGCGTTCACAGCGAAAAGGTATTTTTAGCAGATCGGAGAAAAGACGAACACGTGTAGGATCACTCGGCAGTGGAGAGAAAGGGAGAAAGAGAGAGAGAGGAATTACAGGGGAGAGGGGGTGGAATCAACAGGATGAAAAGACCTGGCAGCCTCTCCAGCATCCCCACATCAGCTCTCCCCATTCATCACCGCTGCTGCTGCTGGCCAACATCACACACACACACACATTCATGTACGTACACACACACACTACACTCATACATTCATGTACGTACACACACACACACACACACTACACTCACACACTCATGTACGTACACACACACACAGGTACATATGCACAGACACACGCACCTGCAATCAGACACTCAAACACACACACACACTATAGTAACACATTCATGCACACACACACACACACACGTGTGCCAGCCACGTTGGCTCAGCATCCTCTGATCCAACACACTGCACCCACCAGCCCCAACAGAGAGGAAGAGAAGGGGGGGGGGGAGAGAAGGAGGAAGAGAAGGGGGGGAGAGAGAAGGGGGGAGAGGGGGTGAAGAGGAGAGAGGGACGGGGAGAGGAGAGAGGGACGGGGAGAGGAGAGGGGGTGAAGAGGAGAGAGGGACGGGGAGAGGAGAGGGAAGGAAAGAGGGAGGGAGAGGGGGGAAGAGGAGAGAGGGGGGGAAGAGGAGGAGGGACAGAACAGGGACAAAACAAGAGGGAAAGTAATGTGGAGGTAATATAATGTGTGTAAACGTAAATCAGTGTATGAAACACAATGGCAAGTTGTTGAAAAACGTGTTTAATATTTTTTCTTTCCCACATCATCATACATCACATTATTCATTTGTTCTTCCCAACACACATACAACGATTCCCAGATACAAACGACCGACATGAGGACACACACTCACTCCCCACCCAGAGATGGGCAGGGGTCAGACAGGGTCAGTCAGATCGCGCTCTCTCCATTTTGAAGCGTCTCCCATCCCACATACGCGAGTCCCGCCTGTCGGCTCCTGGATGTCTCAAGAGGCGAGGAACTGGACAGCTGACCTGCCCCGAGGCCGAGTCCGTCAGAGACCAGCCTGAGCAGCGTCAGTCATCGTCATGGCAACAGAGAACACCATCTTCCTGTCAGGCGGCTTGACGAGCTCAGACTGGACTACGTAGTCGCTGTGCTCGGTCATCAGAACTCTCTCTCCACCCCCTCACCCACTCTATGGCACAGCTGGACATTCTTCACCAGTGAAAATGATAAACCACGCCCACTCCCCAGGGCACCCCCTTAAGACAACAGGCTTCTCACCCATGCTCACAGTGACCTCACAGCCACAGCTGTTCTCATTGGTCAATCGCCTCACACATCTACTCTCATTGGCCGATTGACTGACACACACCTACCGTCATTAGTTGATAGACTGACACACACCTACTATGATTGACCAGTCATGTTTTACAGCAGTTCTCAAGGGCTAGTCACCTCACATTGCTGCTCTCATTGGCCAGTTTTGTTGTACAGTTGCTCTAATTGGCCAGTAAACAGATACAATTTGATTGGCCAGTCACTAAATAGGCTTCAGCTATTGACCAATCAGCTGCTGCCCCTTAGCAGGCCCAGGTCTGCATAGTTTGACTGGCAGATCAGCAAAAAACTTTTTTCCTGCCTTCCCACCCTAGACACACACACACACACACACACACACTGCAGGAGCAGTGTGTTCAACAGCCCTTTGTAACCTACGGGACACCTCATGGGGGCGCTAATGAGCGCTTGTGAGGGAGGTCATGCGTGCCTGTTAACCTACAGGACACCTCATGGGGGCACTAATGAGCGCTTGTGAGGGAGGTCATGCGTGCCTGTTAACCTACGGGACACCTCATGGGGGCGCTAGTGAGGGAGGTCGTGCGTGTTTGTTAGTGTGCCAGTCCTGCTGGTGAATATCTGGAAGCCCTTGATATGGCCGACGGACGACCCCGAGTCCAGACCCACTCCAGTCAGAGGACTAGTGAGGCCCCGACACTGCACCCATCTGAGATCTCCTATACGGAGGATGTGCTACACTCTAGAGTGTGTGTGGAGGATGCGCTACACTCTAGAGTGGTGCGGATGAGGATGTGCTACACTCTAAAGAGTGTACCAGAGCCCTGTGGTGAAGAGTGTAACCCTGAGGCAGCTATGATGGACTAGAGCGTTGGACTGCTGGAACCCTGGACTAGCGCACTGGACTGCTAGAACCCTGGACTAGAGCAATGGACTGCTAGAACCCTGGACTAGAGCGTTAGACTGCTAGAACCCTGGACTAGAGCGTTTGACCCTGAGCCAGAGCTACACGGGACCAGCCATCAGACATGAAGGGAGGAGTAGAACTGCACACACACCTCTGAGTGGAGCAGAATAGTGTATTAAAGAGGACCTTAAAGAGGACCACTAGACTAGACAAGAACAAATTAACTCCAAATTAAGATTAAGAAATTGAAATATCCCTTGGCTTGCGAAACAGATCATCTCTGTTAGTGATTAAAGTGCTTTTGGACAACATGGGGCACATTGGACAACATGAGGCATATTGGACGACATGGGGCACATTAAGTAACTTCACATTTGCATCATCTGGAAGGTTTTGAATTCAAAAGTTCCTTTTTGCCTCAACAGGACAGTGAGAGTGTTCCATGTCCCAAAAGGAGCCATTGGAGCGGCAGGGCTTCACACAGGCATGGACGAGAGGAGAGATGATGAGGCGTGCGGCCCTGGACCTAACGCCACGCAGTTGTCATGGCTTAGAGTCAGAGCGGGAGTCTAGGACACACACACACACACACACACACGAGCACTCAGTCCAGCTGTCTCAAACAGATTGCTTCATCTGGGTCACACGTTTACATTTTTAAAAAAAGAAACCTCTCTTTACAGGAGAGCATGAGCATTTCATTCTCTAGAGCATTCCGTTAAATTAAATACAGGTAAGTGTGGCCCACACACACCTGCGCAGGACAGGGCAGGACAGGTGTGGCAAGTGGACTGAGGGGAGGGGCAGAGACAGGCTCAGGATACGCAACTCATGCAGAGAGACAGGGGAGCAGCACAACCATGCCGGATCAGGGCCACGGCCACGCCGGATCAGGACCACAACGGGATCAGCACCGGGTCTGGGTCGGAGGCGGCTGGTCCCTGGGAGGGTCTGCTGGCCCCCCGTCGGTCTCAGAGACTGACCACAGAGAGGAGGAGAGAGCAGGGCAGAAGGAACAAGGCTACTTGCAGTAACTCGAGATAAATGATTGCCATTTGCAGTAGGATAGCCATCCATGATAACAGTGCCCTCATCATTACCAATCAAGTCATTGCCTATTCGATTTCAGTATAGATTCATTATGTATCTACAGTCCTTGTCGGCGTGTTTCTGTGTTGTGTGTCCATCGCAGGCTCAGTTCTGGAAATGCAGGGGGAATTCGGACTTTTGGAAGGTGTCCGAGAGGTCCCCGTTTCCCATGGCAACCGCCCGCACCGGCGACTGGACACAGGCTGGGTCAAAGGTCAAAGGTCACCCAAGGTGATCTCGACCGCCTGCAAGCACGGCTTCCCTCGGAAGGATCCGGAAGGTCTACCTGGAGAGCTTGGCGGCAGCCTCCTGCAGCAGAGAGGAAAGAGTTAGAGGCTGAATGGCACAGCACCTGCTGAGGAACAGGACAGGACAGAACAGCTATGCCAGGTACAACACACCACACCTGGGTGCGAGTTTGTGAGCGTATGCGTACTCACTCAAGTGGACGGAGTCAGGCTGAGGTTAATGAATAAACGATTTAGTTAAAGTCGACCAATAGCAGTGTTCAGCAATATCTTTAAATGGAATGCGTGAGACGATAACAGTAGCATTTACAATCTCTGGATTGTTGCGCATCTGATCTGAATACTTTTTCAAATAATAATATGTAGCATTTCTTCTGCTATTCACAAAAACATGTTGGAACGAAGTTCGGAAGTCAAATATAAATCGAATATTTAAAAAATCAATACTAATCGAATTTTGAAATTACTACTCAAATGTGTTTTTTTGGGGAGTTTTTTTTGTATGTGTTGGCTAACTTCAGCAAATATGTGAAAATTAAATGCTTTTGTCACGTCTAATGCACAATCTAAAAATGGCTCTGTGATTGGTTAGTGAACTTAGATTCCTGATTGGCTAGCCAAACCTGAGCATCGCCATTGGCTATTTAAAAGGAAGTGGCAGAACAGTCTCAGAATAGTTTCGTAATTGAAAGACAGCCACTGTGGAAGGTTTAGTACCTGTGGAATATATTTGTAAGTGAAGGACATACGAGTAATACTTAAAATCGTTCGTGTTATTTTTTTGTTAAATCACAAATCATTTTTACACTTACAAATCCTTATACACACACACACACACACACACACACACACACACACACACACACACACACACACACAATACATATGAGACGCTTCTCATCCCTAAGGTGGTGCAAAAGTCTGTGCACCTGCAGAAAAGATTTGTAACTGTAGGACAACTTTTTGTGCGTAGAATATTGATTTGTAATTGTAGACTATATTTGTAATGGTAAAATATTTTTAACTGTAGGATGATTTGTAGCTGTAAACCGATCCGTACCCGTGGAATAGATTTGTAAGTGTAGGGCATATTGTGATATTGACAATTACTTGTACAGATCATTTTTACAGTTACAAATAATTTATACAGTTTCAAAACATGATACACACGTACAAAACATTTGAGTCTAATATTCTTCCATACTCTACTGCCTAACGACACGGAGGCTTTACCTGGGGTTCCCTTGCGTCCTGGCTGGGGGGTTCGTCCAGCTTGCCGCTCCCTCGGGGGGTGTGGCCTGAGGTTGCACAGGACTGGCCCCCCCCCTCCCCATCCTCTCCCCGACCAGCCGTCCCTCTTGCCCTCTGGTGCCCGCTTGCCTGCCCCCTCCTTGACCGCCTTCTGCCCCTTGCCAGCCGTCCGCTCCGCCGAGTCGACGGTTGGCACGGTTGGAGGGGCGGGGCCTTGGTAGGGGGGCGTGGCCTGGAGGCTCTTCCTGCCCTTCTTGTTGCCGGGGGCAACAGCAGCGAGGGGCTGAGTGGCAGGGCGCTTGCCACGCGTGGAGGCGGTGGCGGCCTTCCCCCTGGGCGGCAGGTTGGCGTCAGTCTCGGCGAGCTCGGAGCTGCGGGCTCGTGTCTTTCCCAGAGGCCTCGGTCCCACTCCCCAGCCTCGCCGAGCTTTGGCATGCCCATGAGGCTCATGCTCTTTGTCCCGGGGGAAGCGCAGATCCTGCGGCCGGCACTGCTGCCTTCCTGCCCCGCTTGGGCGCCGGCTTCATGGGGCAGCTGACGGCGATGTGCTTGGACAGACTGGCGGGGTAGGTGAACTCCCGGCTGCAGTGGGGGCACACGTGCAGCTCTGCTGCGGCCGCAGTCGTCGGCTGCTCCTCTTCCTCCTTCTTCGGCTGCGGCGGCTGCTCCTCTTCCTCCTTCTTCGGCTGCGGCGGCTGGGCGCCCGCCCTCTTGGCGGCCGAGGAGGCCGATCGGTTCTTCTGGGAGATGGCCTTCTGCAGCAGCTGCTGCTTCTTCTTACTGAGCGAGCTCATGCGGGACGCCGCCGGCGCCGGCTCCGTGCCGAAGCTCAGCCGCTTGGGTTGGCCCATCCTGCGGAAGGCGCTGTGTGTCGTCGCCGTGGCGGTCGTCGTGGCGACGGGGACCAGGCCGTTGTGGGGCCGCACGGTCTGGCGCAGCGGGATGGGGTTCTTCTTGGGCGTGTAGCGGCGCTTGTCGCTCGCGCTGGCGCACGCCAGGATGTGCTTGTGCAGCTCGGGCATGTTGTCGAAGCTCTGCCCGCACTTGGTGCAGCGGATGGCCGTGGTGAAGGTCTGCGGGATGTTGTGGGTGGTGAAGTTGGTCGCCGAGGCGACGGAGCCGGCCGGCGTGCGGTTGTGGTAGGGGAAGGGCGGCGGCTTGAAGCTGGGGTAGTGCTGGTTGATGCCCAGACGCACATCAGGCCCCTTGGGCTTGCCCGCCTCGGACGCCATGATCTTTATGGTGGTGTACAGCTCCTCCGTCGAGTCCTCCCGCACCTCCTGGTCTCGCACCTCCTCCCCACCCTCCGCCACCTCCTCTTCCTCCTTCTTGGGCTCAGCATGGCTGGCGTCCGGGAGGACGGGCTCCGGGGTGGTCTCCGTGGCGATGATGGGCTCGGCGGCAGCGCGGGCGGGGTCGGTGTAGTTGTGCGGCCTCAGCTTGCCGCTCTCGAGCACGGTGTGTGTGCAGGGCTGGTCGGGGTGCAGGTCGCGCTGGTGCTGCTGCAGGTTGCAGGCAAAGGCGAACTCCTTGCGGCAGGCGGAGCAGACATAGATGCGGCCGACCCCGTGTAGCGCCGAGCGATGCTCGCGCAGGGCCTCCGCACCGCCGAACAGCTGCACACAGAACTCGCACTTCAGCGGCCAATCAGACGCGTGCACCGCGATGTGGCGACTCAGCTCGGCGATGGAGCGGAACGGATCCTCACACACGTTGCACACGAAGCTCTTGGCGAACGTGTCGCCGTCGCTGTCATCGTCACCACCTGGCTCCGCCTCCCTCATCTCCGCGGCGACACTCCTGGGTGCCTCGTCACTCTCCGGCTCCTCTTTCAGCGCCAGGTGTGTGACGGAGTGTGTTTGTTTAGCGGCAGCTTTGGCTGGGCTACCGGACTGAGATTCGGCTGGGAACTTGCAGGGGGACCGAGACGGTTCTGCGTTCTGCCGGACTGGTTCTTGTGCAGAACCGCTTTGGCTGTGTGGGGACAGGGAGTCTGAGTGACCCAGAGAACTCGAGGACAGGCCAGAATCGTGAGGCAGAGCATCACTGGGTTCCGCGTTGTCAGAACCGGGGGACACAGGCTCGTGTGGCTTAGCCCGGTCCGTGAGGGGTCAGTTCGGGCCGAGCCGGAAGGCGTGTGTGCACCCGCGGAGCCGGAGGTGTGTGTGTGGTCCGGCGTGAGCTCTCGGGGTCGAGGGGAGAGCACGGGGTAGGAGGAGGAGGAGCAGGAGGAGGCTGGCTGGTTGAGGGGGGGAGGGGAGGGGGCAGTGGGCAGGAGGGGGGGGGGGGGGTCGGAGAGGCCAGTCGCGGCGAGCCGGGTGACGAGGGGTTAAAGGTCACCGGGGTCAACGAGGGCGGCGAGGAGTGGCTGGACTCGCCGGGCAGTCGCTCGGAGGCAGAGCCAGGGCTGGCGGGGGAGGAAGTGACATCATCGGCTTCGGCGTCCGGGACGGTACTGCCCGGTGAGGAGGCGGCGGTGGCGTCGGCATCGTTCTCGTCGCCCCCTGGTGGCAGGCTGGCGTACTCACTCATCAGCACCTTCTCCAGCATGCTGGTGTTGGGCTTCTTCTTGCGGCCCGGGGGAGGCTGTGTGTGCGCCGGTGGGTTGCCACGGGCGTCCGTCTCCGGGGCGACGGTACCAGAGCTGTTGCGGCTCACGCTCAGGTCCAGCACGGCCTCCCCCCCCGTGGGTCGAGCCCCTCCCACCCCCGCGTCGCTACGACGACGCCCAACGGTGCTGGACAGGTCCAGGGGCTGCTGGTTGCAAGAGCTGCCGCCGCTCCGGCCCGACGGCCAGTCTCTCTGCGCGTGTGCGTGTGTGTGTTTGGCCTCCCCGTCCTCCCGTCCACACACACCCCAGCCGGGCGAGCCGCTCTGGCCTTCCAGCTTGGGCACCTTGAGGACAAAGGGCGGCTTGGACTCGGAGGCGGGGGAGGGGGCGGCCGAGAGCGAGTGCTGTGGCGACGTGGGGGGGGAGCCTGTCCGGCGCTTGAACCTTCCGGTGGCGGCTGAGAGGGGGCTAACAGAGAGTGGCGGCGCGGAGCGGTGTGTGTGCGAGTGTGTGTCCGAGGCCTTCTGGCCGTCCTGAGTCTGAGTCTGTAGCAGCTGCTTGAGCTTCGGGGACAGATACACACTTCTCTCCTTCTGGAACGCCAGAGAGTCCGGCAACGGGAACGCACTGCCCACCAGCTGCGACGAGGAGGAGGATGACGAAGAGGCGGAGGAGGAAATGCCGTCAGACTCGACCTTCACGTTGGGCAGAAGAGGTGGCGTGGAGGTCCTGCGTTTCCCAGCAGGCAGCTGAGCGCGCGCGTGTGTGTGTGCGGCCTGCTTGCTGAGCGCCTGGCTGATCTGCTCGGGGCTGATGATGACGGCGTCCAGCCCGAAGATCCCGGCGGGGCCCGCGTTGACCTCGATGACCTCGCAGGTGCTGCCGGTCACCGTGGAGACGATCTTGCCGTCGATGTAGAGGCTGAGGTTCTCGGAGATGTTGCTGGAGATGTCGGCCATGCCATATCGTCCCTTCGCGGCTCTCCCTCCCCAGTCCATGCTGGCACGTGATCGGCGGGGGGCTGCCGCTGGGCTTTATTCTCCTCCTGCGCCCCAGCGGGTTCCCCGCCTGCGTAGTGTCGGGCAGCAGCATGCCTCTCCGCCGCACGCCCTTGGGCAGCAGGTGGCGCTCGTGGATGCGGCGCTGGTGGCGGCGCATGTTGGTGTGCGTGCCGAACGCCTTGTTGCAGTACTTGCACGGGTGCAGCTCTTTGGCCTCGCCACTTCGCCCACCTCACGACCCGCCTGAAGTCGCCGCCCGCGCCAGCTGCTCCCTCCGGGTGGTCGAGGGAGGGCGGCAGCGCCGCCGTTCTGCGTCGCCATGGCGATGAGGTGGGCGGAGCCGTCGGCCGGGCTGAGCAGAGTGGCGGTTCCGGCCAGCGAGCCGGGTCGTTTGCGGCCGGTGTTCTCGTGGCGACGCTCGTGGCGTCGGGCGGCCCACCTGCGAGCCGAAGCTCTTGCCGCAGTAGCGGCAGCAGAAGGACAGCGCCTCCTGCTGGCCGCCCAGGCTGTGGATGTGTGCGTGCCGCTCCAGGCCCTGCTTGGTGGAGAAGCGGCGCTCGCAGTGCTGGCACGGGTGAGACTCGCCCTGAAGGTCGTCCTCAAGGTCACCCTCGGGCTCCGGCTCCGCCAGCTCCTGCTCTGCGTTCCGGGCAGAGGACAGGCCCTCAGACGTGACCTCGGGGCTCTCTGGGGTTTCCCTGCCAGCTGTGCAGGGGCCCTGTGGGTCAGGTGAGGTGCTGCCCCCCGCAGGCCGCTCTGGGCTCTGCATGGAGGGGGGCTGCTCCTCCTCATCTTCCTCCGGCTCCTCCTCTTCCTCCTCCTCCTCCTGCTGCGGTGGGGGCTCCTCGGAGGGGGGAGGAGCTTCTGAGGGGTGGAGCTCTGATGGGGGAGGAGCTTCTGAGGGGGGGTGCTCTGAGGTGGGAGGAGTTTCGGAGGGGGGGTGCTCGGAGTCCTCTGCTCTGCCAGGGGGGTGCTGGGATGGGTGTACGGTCGCCATGGTGCCCAGAGGAGTCTCTTTCATCAGCCCTGAGGACAGGGAGGGACTTTCATCCTCATTCAGCCCTGAGAAACACACACACACACACACACACGCACACACACACACACGTACACACACACACAGGATCAGCTTACTTTCCCACCCCCAAGGAGCAGGAAGTCAAAAACAATAGAAAAGTAGCCTAGGCCTTTCAGTAGCACAATAAAAACTACAATAATTACAATTTCAAATGGACAATTACAATTTCATCTTTTAATTGGGATGTTGGACACAGATTGAGATGCACAGAGGGACTAAATGATTTCCACTGTTTGAATTTCATCAGTTATGCTACAATCAATCCAGACGTGACTTTAAAATGCAAACACATTCCGTCAGCCATAACACACATGCGTGTGCACACACACACACACCTTGTTCCAACTCACGCATGTCTGGCGGTGTGGGTGAGTGTGTTGCCGTGGGCTTGAGAGCCGGCCGTCTCCCAGCAGCCTGCCGCTCCAAGAGCTTCTTCCTGGCTGTAGGGCACAGAGGTCAGAGGTCACTCACAGCAGGAAAACATGGCCGACAGCACAGCATGTGAACAGGAGATTCTCTGCAGGACAACATGGCCGACAGCACAGCATGTGAACAGGATATGCTCCGCAGGACAACATGGCCGACAGCACAGCATGTGAACAGGATACGCTCCGCAGGACAACATGGTAGGGCTGGGCGATATGACTAAAAATAATATTGCAATATTTTTAGTCTATTTCACGATATACGATATACATCTCGACATTTTCTCAAAAGGACTTCATGAATTCTCACTTTCACCCTGTGATGTTTTAAATCATGCCAGTATGATGCAGTAGGCTAGGATGAATCATACCAGTCCAATCCCTGCAAATGATATCCGTGATCTGCCACTGATATGTCTCCATATGAATGATGATGCCTTACATCCATAGACACCAAAAGAAAGGTAAGGTACGGTGTGGTGCGTGCTTCCTTAATTAGTCGTTCGGTTGTTGGTTGATAAATAAGACACGGTTGCGTTTTCCTTTTGAGACAGTCAGATGCACTCATAGACAGTAGCCTAATCTGCCTCAATGTGCAGATCTCATAAATTTAATTTAAAAATCAATGTGGAGGGAAGCATAGCCGAACATTTAGCACGAGAAAAGCATACGTGCAGAGTGAGATGTGCGTATTTGCGCTGTCGTTTCGAAACAGTCAGACGTGCACTGCACAGACATAGACAGTAGTCCTTCAGCCTAATGCACGGATATCGTTGTAACTATAATTTGAAGATCTCTTGCATTTCGTTTCGTTTTTAGTTTCGTGCAACCAAATCAAAACTGCTTCCATCTAGTTGAACAACATTAGCCTATGTACGCGTAGATAGAATGCTACCACCGCTTTTGAACTGAAAGTTGACTTCTTCTCGTCTACATCTAGACGTCACACCGAATGCGGGACCGGACGGACCAACTTCTGACTTGAATCGAGCGTAACCCCTTGCAGAGACACTTGCAGGTAAGCTCTCTCTATCTCTATCGCAGCAGGACTTGTCACCGCTGAAGTCAGGAGGATTCGAACACAGAAGGATTACATAGAGTGGCCATGAGACACGAGGGAATATGGATGTGTTCTCTATTTGAGGAACGTAATCGAGTGCAGATGTGCACGGGCAGTAAGACACACGGAGCGTATTGATGTCCTACGTCAGGTTCATTTCACTTTCTAGAATACGCATTTATTAGGTTAATTTCACTTTACTTTCTAGAATACGCATTTATTAGGTTAATTTCACTTTCTAGAATACGCATTTATTAGGTTAATTTCACTTTCTAGAATACGCATTTATTAGGTTAATTTCACTTTACTTTCTAGAATACGCATTTATTAGGTTAATTTCACTTTCTAGAATACGCATTTATTACATGAAAGATACTTCATACCAAAACAGAGATCAAACATTATCAAATGGATCATGACGTGTGTTAAGTGTATGCAAGTAAAGACTGTTCAGTGTTGTCCTCTCATTGATGCCTGTAATAAGGTCAATGGCAGTGTTTCCCATACATTGACTTATTTGTGGCGGCCCACCACAATATCCACATTGACCACCACACAATGATTTTCCAGGTTGTACTAAATTGTGCTTAAATATGGTTAGCATCATAACCACGCTGTGCTAATTTGTCAAAAACTGTTGTGTTTAAGTTAATTCTGCAAACCAACCACCACAAATGGAATTCGATTCTCTGGGAAACACTGAATGGGATTTCGATTTGTAACATGTATGTGCCCCCCCCCATGTGACGCACTGAAGGGGGAAATTCCACCCATAAGCCCTGACATACACATACACACACACCCCAAAACAAAACGGAGAAGTGAAGCAGCGAGCAAACTTAGCCTTTTCACCACACACACACACACACACCCCCCCAACATGGCGCAGCGAGGAGATGGAGGAACGTTAAAATGGGTCACAGCGTGCAACCGATGCTCT
This sequence comes from Alosa alosa, assembly GCF_017589495.1. Taxonomy (NCBI): domain Eukaryota; kingdom Metazoa; phylum Chordata; class Actinopteri; order Clupeiformes; family Clupeidae; genus Alosa; species Alosa alosa. The sequence continues at coordinate 33,776,205 of NC_063198.1, forward strand.
AGGCAGCTGTGTGACGATACACATGGCAAAACACACACACACACACACTGCCTCCACAAGAGAGAAGGAAATGGCAACACACACATACACCTCCATGAGAGAACGTGCACCACTAAAAACACACAACTGAAACAAATCCAAACCGTGCACGAAGGGAGACCCCAACACACTGCAGAAACAGAGCCAATCACACACACCAGGCCCAACCGAGTGGCATGGCAGCACCCCAGATGCCTCTTCACACACACACACGTACACGCACGAGCATGCACACACACGCACACACACACACCAGGCCCAACCAAGTGGAAAGGCAGCACCCCAGATGCCTCTTCACACTCACACGCACGCACACACACACCAGGCCCAACCAAGTGGCATGGCTCCCTAGTCGCCTCTTCAGCTGTGCTGCCAAAGTTCAAGCAGTTCAGGACAAATAATCCCTGTTTCTCAGACATGCTCCCTAATAGCTTCTACTGGACCTGTGTGTGCGTGTGTGTGTGTGTGTGTGTGTGTGTGTATGTGTGTGTCTCTAATAGCTTCTACTGGACCTGTGTGTGTGTGTGTGTGTGTCTCTAATAGCCTCTACTGCAGTGTTTCTCAAAGTGTGGTCCGGGGACCACTGGTGGTCCTCAAGCTATCCCAAGTGGTCCGCGAGCAGACGTGGTAAAAAATAATATAGACGAGTTGTTTGCAATATTGAACCAACTTGTTTGTAAATCCAAACAGTTCTGCAATAGGGTTGGGCGATGTCGCCTAAATCGGCATTTGGCGATGTGTACAGTAAAACATCGTGATGGACGATAATATCGTGTCACAATCAATCTGAACACTTGCGTGTGCACCAACCAGCGGAATATTACACATTGCCAGCCTTCGCTGGACCCAGCAAAAAAGCTACTTAAGACTATCGTGGTCACTCATTTAAAATCTTAGTACGATGCAGCATCCCACGTTATCAGGCTACCGTCTATGCTGACTATGAGGGCGTGAAAGTAAAAGTAAAGCGATCTCGCGCCAGTCCAGGTTATAGGAGGGCGAAGTAAAAACACTTTTACAAATAACTTAATCCCCGATTACCACTCCGCTGCTGTCTGGGACTTTGCTAAATGCATGAAATACAAGCCTTACAGTGAAAGACGGATAGGCTACCTTCTGATCCTATAATTAACGAAAAGAAATGGTTTATTTTAACACAGAGGAGAAGGGCGCATTTGGCTTTCGCTGTAGCCTCAAAAAAAATATTTGAGCTAGAATGTCCTAGTCGTAGCCTAACAATAATAAATCTATATTTTCTGCTAAAACATTAGGCTACATATTATGTCCAATGTAGGCTATAGGCCTGCGAGACATGTAGGCTACAAAAAGACAATTAGGCTACACATTCACGTCACAGTCAGGAATTATTTGAATAAGAGGGTAGACTAATAAGTCTTTTATTTTACAAGACGGTAGACTAATACGTGATAACTGTTTGGCTGACAGCCTTTAAAGTAGGCTTCATTTAATTCCCAGGGAAAGGTTTTTTTATGTGTTAGCCTGTTACAGCAGGAATTAGTGACTGGCATGTGGGGGCGTGGCATCACCATGGTTGCTTTCTATCGTGATGCCTGTCAACCATCACGATGGACCATGATCTCGTCACACACACACACCAGGCCCAATCGAGTGGCATGGCAGCACCCCAGATGCCTCTTCACACACACACACACACACCAGGCCCAACCGAGTGGCATGGCAGCACCCCATTGATCTCGTCCATCGGCACAACCCTACTCTGCAACACTGCCTATGTAAGCTACGCCAATTTAAATCATATGAATCCTCTGGCACAATAAGCAAGGTGCAAAGACAATAAGTAATGTGGTTCAGTGAGTGGGCCTATTGTGTCTATTAGCTAGGTGGTCCGTGAAGTTTTTTCTACTGGTTAAGTGGTCCTTGGTCTGAAAAAGTTTGAGAAACACTGCTCTACTTGACCTGTGTGTGTGTGTGTGTGTGTGTGTGTGTCTCTAATAGCCTCTACTGGACCTGTGTGTGTGCGTGTGTGTCTATCTAATAGCCTCTACTGGACCTGTGTGTGTGTGTGTGTGTGTGTGTGTGTGTCTCTAATAGCCTCTACTGGACCTGTGTGTGTGCGTGTGTGTCTATCTAATAGCCTCTACTGGACCTGCGCATGCTGGGAGGTGCAGTCTTATCTGTCATTTAGTCCCAGAATCCTGCACATGTCACCTGGGCTATGGAATTGAAGCCGCCGAGGCGACGCCATCTTGGAAAATTTGGAGCCAATTTGAAGTGCGGCTGCACAGCAAAAGTTGAAGCATGCGCAGTGAAGAGGAGTCGCGGTCAGGCACGCCCACTCAGTTGCCACTCAGCGAGTTAAACACGCCCCTTGTCAAGTGAAACCCGCCCCCTTCTCCTTTCCACAACGCAGGTCGACTCGGCTCCGAAGGCTAGCTGGCTGGATGAATTTTGTGGCTGTGAGTTAGCTAAACAGTACAAACAACAATCGACATCACCCACCGTCACTGGATCAACCTGAAGCCCCTTATACATGGGACATGGCACAGCACCACTACGTTCTGAAAACACATGACTTTCAATAACTTGCGTGGCACCAAGAAAGGTCTGCCGCTGCTCTGAACCTTCTGTTATTGTGACATCATTTATACTTGAGGCTGGACACATCCCTTTCTTTCTATTTTCTTTATTGAGGTCACCCAAACTTCAACTTTCTGTATGCCCCTGAACTCAAATTGTAAATTGCAATGCACCACTTAACCAGTGGTGTAGTCTAGTTAGTTAGTTGTAGTGGTGGGTATACTGTGAGCAACCCCAAATGTTATACATATCCTTGCCTATTTTAAATGGGTATACGGAGATGATGATGCTTTTTAAATGGGTTTACTGTGTAGTCCTGTGTATCACGTAGACTATACCATACCACGATCATTTAACTGCCTTGGTATTTAAGTCAGAGGCCATTGCTTTGTATAGGCCATGCCATTGCATAGTATTTAACTGTAGCCTACACAAAGATGTAGACGTTACAAGAATATTAATATCAGAATAATTATTGGTTGATACTAAATCAATATTGAATTTTTTTTTTTTTTATTTATTTTGTGTGATATATCATTCAGAATGCTGCAACATGACTGGTCTTCAATCAGCCAAAGAGGACACATCGTAACTCCTCTCCTAGTTACTCTCCATTGGCTCCCTACAGTAGCCAGAATTAAATTTAAATCTCTCACTTTGGCCTATAGGACACTGACTGGATCTGCTCCTTGTTATTTTAATTCAATGATCAAGATATACATCCCCAACCGCTCACTGCGGTCTTCTGATGAGCATCTGTTGTGTCGACCAGTCTTAAACGCTAGGTCAAATTCAAGACTCTTTTCCTCAGTGGTTCCATGTTGGTGGAATGAGTTGCTCTTCATTCTTGTGATAGTTTTTGGTCTTTTAAGCGCTTCTTATACATTATGGTTTGTATGCAGTAGTACCGTTTTATTTTCATTATAGGCTGTTGATTAATTTGATATTGTTTAATATTGATATTCTTAATGTAGTCTTACCATGTTTTTGTCATTATATTATTGATTGAATGGGCATTTTTATTTTTTATTGCTTTCCCCCCTCATTTTCATTGTTTATTTCATTAGGCTATTGATTGATCCCTGTTTGAAGTATTACGGTATATTGTTTTGTATATGTAAGGGTAACCATAACCATCATAATGTGGTATTTTCTTATGCACTTGAAACAAAGAATAAAAATGTTTCCTTAAACGTACCACCACTTTAGCACATCACTCACTGAACAGCAAAGTAGCTTCCTGATTATGTGTAAAATGTTTACAGAGTATCCTGATGTAGTAGGTCCATGTTCTCATATTTTTACAGCTGACATGAAGGCTGCAATATTACATTTTTGATTTATAATGGAGCACCCTCTCTGGTGAAAGACTAGCAAGCCTGTGGTAGAGGCATACGATTACAGACATATTGAGAGAGCCTATCAATGAGTTGTCACAGTTTTCAATTTAGACGTATTATTTTGAAATGATGTACATCTACGGGAGGATTTACACATCACTGGCAAGACCTGTTCAAATCATACCAATGCAAAATGCTTCTACAGCAGTGCAATCGCAGGTAACAACGATACCGTAACGCATTTTCAGATACCGCTGTTCTGAGCATACTAAGCAAATTGTCATTTGTTGAATCCCTCCTCACGTTAAGCTATGGTCCAATAATGTGTTCACTAAAACACAAGTAACGTTATTTGTCGGGCGGATTCATAAATGGGCATAGTACCGAGGTTGTCGACCTAGCAGGCTAGGTGGCGTTTATTGCCATTCGCAAAACTAAGCAAGAGTTAATGTTAATGAAACTTAACATCGCCTTCTCCAGTGACAAAGTGTATTCAAATGAAGTTGCAACGATGATGGCGGCAATCACTGGTTACGTTAAACCATTTGAAACAAGTAGGACTGTAAATGATGGTGACTATGGCCAACGTCACTTCGGATCAATATAGCAGAGCCCTTTTACTTTACCTATCAACTGGCTAATGCTAGCATGATGTAGCATGCTATGAGCTAATATACTTAGCATCTACGAAAGAACAGCACATATCTTTTTTCACAAAGAATCTGTCACAACTAACAACGATGTCTCTTACAAACAACTACACAATGTATGACTATCAATATGTATTTAGTCAGACTGTGATAAGATATAGCCTAATGATAATAACAGCAACACTTATTTAGGTTAGATTATGTGTCGAAATCAGGTGTTGTTAAAATAAGCGAGTGATGACGTGTAGTGTCTGCAGCCTAGACGGTAAAACATAATGGACAAAGCGTCGTGTCTGCAGCCAGCCAGCTGTCAATCATAGGTGTAAACACGCCCTTTTTAGATTTGTTAATATAACATTACAAAAAATTATTTCAGCGAGAAAAGAAAAATTGTGTGTATTGAAGCATCTTGAAAACTATTTTTTCGAATAAAAAGTTGTTGATACAAAAATAGTTTTAGGTGAGAAAAGTGACACGGAAAGTTGGCTACTTGGCCATTGAAATACATGAAATACAAATGCAATAAAATAATATTTATTTTAGTAGGCCTAAGTATTGTGAATATAAATTGCCTACATGCAAACGTAGACTCAAATAAAACCCTGTGGCGTCATCTCGACACCATTGGTTTTACGCATGTCACACTATGGCCTATACGCTTTGTTTCATTCACACAAACTGATAACGCTTTTACTTGGCACGAAGTTCTGGAAGAACTGTGCCCAGATCTTTTCCCATCCCTTCTCCCCCCTAGTCTAACGGTGACCGTGTCGAAATATTGAAATTGGTTGTGGTCTATTCAGCATCTCTCAAAATATGGGTCCGCAACGTGGAGACCGACAAAAAAAGAAAACAAACGTTTCTATCGATGCCATTACACATGGAGCCATACAATATAGTGGTGGTATGAGCATTCATTCAATGCGCGTCTGTGCGAGAGAAACTGAAACTAATCGATAAAGTTGGTATCAAAGCTCCGCTTCAACCTGTTGGAAGGCTATTTATTTATTTAACGACAATTAATAGAATGACGTTGTTTTTTGGAACTTCCATAGAAACAGAGCAGAGACTGTATAATACACTGTATAGCATTGAGTATTGTATAGTCAATTTTCAATATAACGCGTGGCAAAAAGCTATTGTAGCCTTCTTTTCTGGGTACATGTAGATGAGCCCTATGACCCCAAAGTCTGCCATGACCGGGCCTCAGGTCAAAGAAGTTTGAGAAAGGCTGGTCTATATAACCTGCATCAGAATGAGGTTTGCAATGGTGCGCCTGAAGGCACGGGTTGAAGACCCAGTCAGTTACGTCACAATATGCACATTTGTGTAAATTCATACCTACGTAATCACCATGACCAAAATTGTATTTTTTTTTTACTTTGAATCTTGAAAAAAAAATATTGACCTACCTACCGACTCATTTTTTATTTTATTTTTTGGCTGTTACTGCAAACAAGAATATTTTTAAGGATGGCCTTATCCCAATCCGTGAATTACTGAAACACACTCAGCACACAGGTGAACACACAGTGAGGTGAAGCACACACTAATCCCGGCGCAGTGAGCTGCCTGCAACAACAGCTGCGCTCGGGGAGCAGTGAGGGGTTAAGTGCCTTGCTCAAGGGCACTTCAGCTGTGCCTACTGGTCGGGGTTCAAACCGGCAACCCTCCGGTTACAAGTATACACAGTAAGTTTACACAGTAGATGTATAAAGCAGAGGGGTGCACCACATGCTAGTGGACAGTGTTTTACGTGATAGGACTACAGTTAGCTGCTACCTCAGCTAGCAGACTGGACAAGGTCATCTGGGAGCATCCTCTACAAAGCCTGATTCATGCCCTCTCCACACACACACACATACACACACACACGACTGCATCGCATCATCTGACCAGCATGGTCACAGACACCCTCTGTGTGAGGGCACTGTGAGGACACTCCTCTCTGCAGCCTCAAAGCACCCGGGGGAAACACCCCCAACTGTCCTCGGTGATCACACACACACACACACACACACACACACACACACAGAGTATGCAGCCACTGTCCTCACACTCACAGCAATCCCAAAACACTGCGGGAAACACCCCTGACTGTGTCCTTAAGGACACCAGACAGCACCACTGGAACTCAGAACACACACACACACACACGCCACCACTGAGAACAGGACTCAGAAGGATAGAACACAACCAACTACGGCAGGCAGACAGACACACACACAGACAGGCAGGCAGACAGACAGACACACACACGCACACATATACACACACACACACATCCCCAAAGAGGACAGGGCTCAGAAGGGTAGAACACAACCAACCACAGCAGACACACACACTCAGATACACACATGAGCGCACGCGCACGTTCCCAAAGACAGGGCTCAAGAGGGGGTGGGTACACACACACACACACACACACACACGCCTACAGATCAACATGACCCTGTTTGCTGTGGCCATGTCTGGTATACACTGCTTACACACTTGCCTTCATTCAGTCTGCCACTAGAACCTGTAGTGTCAGTCACAGAAATGCCATAACACACTGAAAGCCATGAATACTCTTCACCATCAACTATATAACACTTCACCACATACGGCCATTTGTCCACTAAATAAACTTACAACAGCATAAACAAGATGAGGTGGCTGTAAAGTGTAATAATCTGACCCCCCACATCAAATATAGGGCACTACTTGGCAGTTCATACCCCTGCTGCCCTGAAGTCTCCCGGATGGGAAGAGCTTTGGTAGAGAGAGGTCCCTTCTAAGGAAAGGGTGTGGGACTAGCTTGAGCAACCTTACTGCGCACTGATAAAACTGACTAGATTTCCTGTTTTTTCGACATTCTAATTAAATGTGTACTACTTTCAGCAAATCTCTTCGAAAACGGCATTTAGTTGAACATAAACAAGCACTAGTTTGGTGGCGTTTCAGAGAAAAAAAACGCACATAACACAGTAACTGCGTGAGCATCCGGGCGTTTGGGTGGGTGTAACGAGTAGAGAACAGGTCGGATGGCCTGAGTAAAGGTAGTTTAGGAATCCCCGAGTGAAATCGGCCAAGCTTTACTCAAATGCAAGGTTAGGACCGCTCACGTTAGTTTACAGTGCAGAAGACACGAATGCAACACAAACGCATATCGCGTCACGTAACTGATGGGCTCAGGGCAATATCAAAGGAGATTTCTTACATAAGATTGAACCGACAAATATTTAGCAAGCTAGCTGTGCTAGCCAGATCGCTGTTGCATAGCTGGCATGCCGATGGGTGACCTGTGGATACCGTGGCTGCACCATAGATTGGTCCAGAAGCTACTTGACTTGCTAACTTGGCTGATGAGTGAAATTGCTCAACCGTGAATACTCTGATAAACAGTGACCTGTTCGATTAGTTCTGTCCTGCAACGATGTTCCAACACGATACAAGGGAGAAATCGATCGTTTACCACGATTAACACTATTTGTAAACACGTGAAAGAAACCGATACTACTACGAAATGGGATTCTCACAGACTTAGGGGGTTGGTATAACTAGTGACCATGAAGTACTGGTCAGCAAACACCGGAGGACCCAACACACCGTAGCCTAGAAACTTGAACGCATACATGTAAAATTTAGTAAGAATCGTCAGCATGGAGATAACCACGTATCTCTTATTCCTTCAAATTAACAGTTAACTTACTTAACCTTAACGGCAGCGAAAAGAATGAACTGTCCACGCGGAGACAGGAAAGGTCACTACTAGTTAGCTTGCTGTTCTGGAGAGCTAAGGGAAACAGCCCGAGAAAGCTAGCTCGCTAACATCAAACACGAAACAGGTATGGCTGCTGTCGAAAGTATCAAGCTAGCTAGCGAGTTAGCTTCACAACTTAGACGGCCTATCTCCGTATGTGAAATCGCACGATTAAGCATGTTATTACACATTTAATACATGTTAGGTCGCTTAGCTAAGATGGATGCATCCTCTTATCTGCTGGCAGAAAATTTGACACGCTTGCCAACGAGCAGCAAATCCACCTCAAATGTCTGAACTGTAACGTTAGCCATCCTGGCTAACGCAAATTTGAAACTATCCAAGCTAGACCAAGTTTGCCGTTGTACACACTTCCACCAGTACCACAAACATTTGTTTAACTTTGGAAATACAAACACTTTGGTTATACACTCGTCAGGTAACATTATAGACGCCGGTTAAAAGATCATAGTTTACCTCTTCTAGCCCTCGGAGAATTTTTCTTGCTTAGACTGCTTGCTCTTTCTTCCTCCAGTGCAGCTGCTATCTCCGGGTTGTCTTCCCCATTGTACCACACAAGCAATTCTTCCCCTGGTCCGATTGGCTGAAAGAAGTAAAGAAGAGACTATGGACCAATCAAAATGGAGGTTACTGCAGTATGAGTGGGGCGAAGAGGAAAATGTTCGGGCCTGGAACGTCAAGTCCGAATCAAGCACGCAAAGCTCTCTTACAACATGTACAAAAAGGAGTAACGCAAACAAGATGTGAGAAGTAGTTAATTCGAGCAAACACCATCTACGGCCGACCTGAAACTGCAGTCATAATATAATAGCGGGACAGGGCAAGAAAGGGCCACTTCAAGTCTCTTTTGTGTTGCATAAAATATGGAAAACAGCTATAGCACCCTTGGTGTGACGTTGGGACGGGTAAACCAGTAAACGGCTGGAGTTAATGAATAAACCATTAGTCGAAACCTTGATATGAAAGATGTCTAGGCATTTGATGAGTGGCCCCAAGCAACATACCTGTGTATGTAAATATCTGGACGAAAAGATGTTACACATATTTTAACATTCGTTTAAAACATCCAATTAAAGGTGACAAAAATATGAAGCCTAGGTTGCCATTCGGATGAGACTTGTTCATGATAGCCTAAACTTTGTAAATGATTTCAGCAAGCAATAAACATGTTGATAGACAGTGCTGTAGCTCAAAAGAGCATTCGTCCAAAAGTATTATGCATACATTATACCCATTGCTCGTTAACCAGTTGGCCACGGCTGAAGTGCCCTTGAGCAAGGCACCTAACCCCTCACTGCTCCCCGAGCGCCGCCGTTGAAGCAGGCAGCTCACTGCGCCGGGATTAGTGTGTGCTTCACCTCACTGTGTGCTGTGTGTGTTTCACCAATTCACGGATTGGGATAAATGCAGAGACCAAATTTCCCTCACGGGATCAAAATAGTATATATACTTATTCTATACTTATACTTAAATCCGTTCTGTACTGTAGTGTGATTGTAATAACTCTGTAGCGCGAGGCCTAATGGCCCAGTTCTGCTCATCAGTGGCGTTCTGCTCATGCTTCAGAGCACGAGGGCTTGTGCACACCTGCAAGGAGTGATCAGATATTACTGACTAGAGACTGCATTCGAGATCCAATCCAATCCAATAATATAATATATATTACAGCTGGAACTGAACAGAAAATGTCATTATAATGTAATAATACATGATCATATCATCATATAATATTCAGTGAAATGTACATTAATATGCGCAACAGGCCACATTAGACCTGTAAATCACCTGTGTGTATGTGTGTGTTAATCAAAAATTGGAATACAAGTCAAAGGTTGAGAGCCTGCAGGGGTTGCACCCTGTAATCTCCGCGCTCAGTCCTTTTCTAATCCATATCTTCTGAGGAAGAATAATACACAGAGACTTTATTCCAGCATATACATGTGGGATAGCTCAGTAAGATCAGCCTGAACATCTGTACACCAGAATGTGCTCATTCTCCCATCCATCCATCCATCTCCCATCCCCACATCCATCCATCTCCCATCCCCACATCCATCCATCCATCCATCTCCCCATCCATCTCCCCCATCCCCCCATCCATCCATCCATCCCCCCCACCCATCCATCCATCTCCCATCCCCACATCCATCCATCTCCCCATCCCCCCATCCACCCATCCCCACATCCATCCCCACATCCATCCCCACATCCATCCCCCCCCATCCATCCATCCCCACATCCATCCCCCATCCATCCACCCATCCCCACATCCACCCATCCCCACATCCATCCCCCATCCACCCATCCCCACATCCATCCCCACATCCATCCCCCATCCATCCACCCATCCCCATCACATCCATCCCCACATCCATCCCCATCCATCCACCCATCCCCACATCCATTCATCCATCTCCTCATCCCCACATCCATCCACCCATTCCCACATCCATCCATCCCCACATCCATCCATCCCCCCATCCATTCATCCATCTCCTCATCCCCACATCTATCCATCCATCATCCATCCATCCATCCATGATTCTGCTGAATTTCAAAATGTTCCTTTCCATGGCAGGTGAAGTTGCTCATATTTGAGCATCCTGACCCGACGTGTTCAGGGCCGAACGCAGCACTCGCTCCACTCGCTTCCTGACCCGGCGTGTTCAGGGCCGAACGCAGCACTCGCTCCACTCGCTTCCTGACCCGGCGTGTTCAGGGCCGAACGCTCCACTCGCTTCCTGACCCGGCGTGTTCAGGGCCGAACGCAGCACTCGCTTCCTGACCCGGCGTGTTCAGGGCTGAACGCAGCACTCGCTCCACTCGCTTCTGACGAGCCCTGTGGGAGGACCGCTGCTGCACCACAGACGCTTGTCCTACCTGCTGCACCACAGACGCTTGTCCTACCTGCTGCACCACAGACGCTTGTCCTAACGGTGCCCACAGACGCTTGCATTGAATGCTGGAGACGCATCCCGTTCATCTACATGGGCTTACGTCATCTGTTGCAGAAGTGAATTGTGATTCCGTTGCGTTGCTTTGCTCCCGTCGCCTCCGTCAAAACATTTTCAACTTTTTTTGCATCAACGGACAGCATCGCAGGGCACCAGCCAATCAAATTACGGTTACGCCTCAAGGTACACCATAGTACAAACCCCTGACTGAAGGGAAAACCCACCGGCATGCAGTAACGCAACACACCTGTGTGCATCTGGGGTAAACAAACCTACCTGCTGCACCATGCATTAAACTAACCTACCCGCTGCACTGTGCATTAAACAAACCTACCTGCTGCACCATGCATTAAACTAACCTACCCGCTGCACTGTGCATTAAACAAACCTACCTGCTGCACCATGAATTAAATAAACCTACCTGCTGCACCATGTATGAAAGAGGCCCTATGCAACAATTTTAGCAAAATTACCTTAATTATGCAGGTTGAGAGTCGTTCTGATGGTTCTACAACACTTTTTTGGGTGCTTTGGTGGGTGCTTCATCTCCCCTAGTGCTTCTCCGCGGATGAAAAACGATATGCAACTTTCTGGTCATGGGTCCCAACACATCCGGATGTAACTCAGCGGAAATACTCGAAAATGTAGTCAGATTGTAGTTTCTAAGAAGACTGCAAAACGGACTCCGACTTGACTTTGTTGCTGTTGAAATTGTAAGTAGCCTACCCTTGGGTGAACTTCGTTTTGTAATGTGATTTGATAGTCTCTTGAACAATGTGTTTGTTCGACCATTTTATTGTGACCCTATGTGTTTAGCTTGGTTTATTGATGGCTAGCTCGCTAGCTAGTGGGGTTTAGCGTGCAGTCACTTGCTACCACCGGCTGCAGGGGAGCTATGTTGTGAAAAATATGAGCCCAAATCAGGCGAAAACCCAGAAACAGCAAAAGAATAACCAGACCTGCATAGGGCTTCTTTAAACTAACCTACCTGCTGCACCATGTATTAAAGGGAAACTTGGCAGGATTTCCCCCTCTGCTGGAGAAATTTTTATTTGCTATTTCAAATTTAACTGTGGGAAAAGGTAACGATAAAGCACATGGATTTGTTTACAAGCTAGCGAACGGTTAGCATAAGTTTGGCAGAACTATGTGGATGTTACAAGGTAAGAAACACGATTTAAAACAAGTTTCTTGTTTCTCACTTCTCTTTCCGGGACGGTAGTCTCAATGTTGCAAGGTTGGTTTTTCGCCTGGGGACGCTAGGCGCAGCGGGGAAAGTCACCATTTTCACCGGAACAGGTCATTTAACCATCCAAATGATTTCTAAACGGATTTATTACGTTGAAATAGTTGCCAAGTTCCCCTTTAAACTAACCTACCCGCTGCACTGTGCATTAAACAAACCTACCCTCTACACCTTGTACTAAACAAACCTACCTGCTGCACTGTGTATTAAACAAAACCTACCCGCTGAACTTTGTACTAAATGCAAATGTAAATGTAAACAAACCTACCCTCAACACCTTGCAGTAGCCTGAAATAGATGCACCTACCCGCAACACCTTGCAGTAGCCTGAAGTAGATGCACCTACCCGCAACACCTTGTAGTAGCCTGAAGTAGATGCACCTACCCGCAACACCTTGTAGTAGATAAACCTAGTAGAGGTAGCAGTAGATGCACACCTTAGCCCCTTGTAATAGATGTTGTAGCAGGTGTTGTAGTAGGTGTACCTACCCTTAGCACCTTGTAGTAGATGTACCTACCCGTAGCACCTTGTAGTAGATGGCTCTGTTGATCTCCAGGGGGAAGAGGTTCTGCTCCTGTGTGGATCGGGCCCAGTTCACATAACGGAGCCAGTTCCCCTGCAAAGGGTCCGTGGCATCGACACACATCCAGCCTCGCGTCGGGAAGTACACCTTGGGGGGCAGGAAGAGAGAGAGAGAGATGGAGATAGAGAGAGAGATGGAGAGATGTGCGGCATTACCTGTGTGTGTGTGTGTGTGCGCGCGCGAGCGCGCGCGTGTGTGTGTGTGTGTGTGAGAGAGTGTGTGTAATGGCTGCACTGCCTACAAAGGACTGTACATTGCGCGCCACCATCGTATTGTTGCACTGTCAGTGAAGGAGCTCCGCGACAATGCCACCTTTACTGCAATTCATCACAATGAAAAGATCAAGACAGACTGGTTCTCTCCCCCACACGAACAGTGCGCTACATTGGAAACTGCCATAAATAACTTACCAAATACACCTGACATAGTTGTAATTAATGAACACACCAAAGCCGTTAATAATAGAAATTGGTTGCTCTTTCGATGCTTACATGGACATCTGCTATGCTTCAAAACTGTAAAAATATCAACCATGGTACAATGTTTTCAATAACTCTGGCTACTCCTGTAAAATCACTGTGTGTACGAGGCCTGCAGATCTGTGGACTACATAAGAACAAGGCCAAGAAACTGACAAGATATTGCTCTGTATCAGCAGTAATTGCTAGCCTCTACATATGGAGGCGTAGGTGCCACCTTTACCCCTAATGTGCATAATGGACTGGGATATTGGCTGCTGTTGTACACCTTTCTATCAAATTTGGATTATGTCATGATATATGATTATAATCTTCTAATCCAAATAAATCATATAAATGTGCGTGTGAGTGTGAGTGAGTGTGTGTGTGTGTGTGTGTGTGTGCTGGTCACCTCCCACATGTAGACGTTACTGGTCACCTGGGACCTCTTCTTCCTCTCCCCCACAAAAGGGCCGAAGCGCTTGCCCCTGGGGATGGCCTGCACCGCCCACACACCTGGGGGGGGTAAGGGTTGGGAGTGGGGGGGTAATAAGGGTTGGGAGTGGGGGGGTAAGGTTGGGAGTGGGGAGGGGGTAATAAGGGTTAGGGGGTAATAAGGGCTGGGAGTGGGGGGGGCAAGGGTTAGGGGCATAAGGGTTGGGAGTGGGGGTAATAAGGGTTGGGAGTGGGGGTAAGGTAAGGGCTAGGGGGTAATAAGGGTTGGGAGTGGGGGCAATAAGGGTTAGGGGTAATAAGGGTTGGGAGTGGGGGGGGGGTAAGGTAAGGGTTAGGGGGTAATAAGGGTTGGGAGTGGGGGGGGGGGTTATAAGGGTTTAGAGAAAGTTGAGAGGAAGAGAAAGTGTTTTGTTGCTAAAGAGCAGCTGCTATCGCTGTTTACATGATCACATGGCACAAGGTTGCTCAAACAGCCAATCAGCACACAGCAGTTGAGCTGGCCAATCAGCACGTGGCTGCAGAGCCTTTTTAAACCTGTCACTTCAACCTTCAAAACAGGAGCAGGAGACGTTTGAACAGTTTGTCCCATTCAGCAGGGGGAATACCACCCCTGAAAAAAAACAACCTGACCAACTTAAAGTGGTTTGCTGATTGACCAGCTTGTTAACCAGCTTGTTTGACCACCCTATGATGGTTGACCTGCTAGACCAGCAAAACTCTTGCGAAAACATACCTTCAGCTGGTTTACCCAGCTTACGATGGTAATTCAGTTGGTTTGGTTTGTCGTACTACCTCAAGCTGGTCATTTTAGCTGGTGTTTCTGGTGTACACTGCTGGTTTAACTGGCCATGCCAGTTTATGTTGATCATTCTAGCAAACCAGCATGACCATCTTACACCAACAATGTCAAGCTTGACACCAGCATGACCGCAGAAAATACTGCACTACTGTGTGTGTTACTCCACTGAGGGGAAAGAATGCACTGCACTGCACTGAGGGGAAAGACTGCACTTGAAAGACTGTACTTGAAAGACTGCACTTGAGGGGCAGCCGTGGCCTACTGACTTGTAACCGGAGGGTTGTGCCTTACTCCACTGAGGGGAAAGACTGCACTATTATGCACTACTGTGTGTCTTACTCCACTGAGGGGAAAGACTGCACTATTATGCACTATTGTGTCTTACTCCACTGAGGGGAAAGACTGCACTATTATGCACTATTATGCACTATTGTGTCTTACTCCACTGAGGGGAAAGACTGCACTATTATGCACTATTGTGTGTCTTACTCCACTGAGGGGAAGGATTGCACTATTGTGCACTATTATGCACTATTGTGTCTTACTCCACTGAGGGGAAAGACTGCACTATTATGCACTATTGTGTGTCTTACTCCACTGAGGGGAAAGACTGCACTATTATGCACTATTGTGTCTTACTCCACTGACTGGAAAGACTGCACTATTATGCACTATTGTGTCTTACTCCACTGAGGGGAAAGACTGCACTATTATGCACTATTGTGTGTCTTACTCCACTGAGGGGAAAGACTGCACTATTATGCACTATTGTGTCTTACTCCACTGAGGGGAAAGACTGCACTATTATGCACTACTGTGTGTCTTACTCCACTGAGGGGAAAGACTGCACTATTATGCACTATTGTGCCTTACTCCACTGAGGGGAAAGACTGCACTATTGTGCCTTACTCCACTGAGGGGAAAGACTGCACTATTATGCACTATTGTGTCTTACTCCCCTGAGGGAAAGACTGCACTATTATGCACTATTGTGCACTATTGTGTCTTATTCCACTGCTCTGGGGCTGTGTGTGCAAGTGTGCTTATCTGGGTGAACACGTCTTCACAGCCTCTCATTCAGTTCCTCTTCAAACCTGGAAAATAGGACTGGGTGGCGAATATGAAAGCCTCAGGAAGCGTGTGTGTGCGTGTGTGTGTGTGTCTGTGTGTGAGTGAAAGCCAGAGCGTGAGTGTGAGTATGAGCATGTGTGTGATTATGGTATGGAGAGATTGGAGAGGATTTTGACGAGCGAGCATGAATTCACGAGGCATCGCTGGATTAAACCCAGAGACTGTCATGCCACTGCTTACCCACTACACTACTGGCTTCAACCCACGCCAGCCTGAACCTGAACCTGAATGGGAGTAGAGAGCTTAAGAGACATGTGCACAACCACAGTGTCTAGAGTGCACCTCCCACATCACACCTCCACAGTGTCTAGAGTGCACCTCCCACCTCCACAGTGTCTAGAGTGCACCTCCCACATCACACCTCCACAGTGTCTAGAGTGCACCTCCACCTCTATCTCACACCTCCACAGTGTCTAGAGTGCACCTCCCACCTCCACAGTGTCTAGAGTGCACCTCCCACATCATACCTCCACAGTGTCTAGAGTGCACCTCCCACCTCCACCTCCACAGTGTCTAGAGGTGGGAGCTTACCACCACAGTCGGTAAGCTCCAATATCCGAAGTGGGTGATAACGGGATTTTCACTATGAAACAATGTAGCCTCATGGATAAGGTAAATGACAGATTTAAGCGAAGGGGAGAATTTGCGTATAGTGAAATGTGCATAGTTATGCGGTTTTTTTTAACTTACGCACCCTTACGCACATTGGAGAATTCCCCCCTAGGTGTCTAGCAGCAGCAAATCTGACCATCAACCGCTAAATCTGAATTCGCTAGGGCTACAGTAACGTACCTTGGGAAGGTCGTAGGACAGGGCAAAGCGCATCCTATGTGAGCAAAGGTCAACGCGATTGACCACTTTCCTCTGCCGGCCACCAAGAAGGAACTGATGCGGTTCCTAGGTATGATCGGCGTCTACCGGTGCTTCTGTAAAAGTTTCTCCACGATTGTGGAGCCTCTAACTGGTCTCTTGAAGGCGTCAGCTGGTTCATCTGGTCTGCCTTCTGCCAGAACGCGTTCGAGTCAGTCAAACGACTCCTCACGACCTCGCCAGTTCTAATGGCTCCTCAATTTTCGAAGCCCTTCCAACTTGAGGTGGACTCTCTGGGCCAGATGTACGTACATTTGCGAACGTAGCGTTATCAGCTTCATAGACAAACCGCACATTGCGAACGCTGTCAGACCCAAGTTTCCCTCGTATTTATCAATCGTTCAATCCTTAGTGTAAACTGCGCTTTTCTCTGCCTTTCTCCGCCCATAAACGCAATTTACGAACGTCCACAACTGAACGGCAACGCCTACAAGCGCAGTTGAATGAAGTTAACTGATGACAACATTAAAAAGAATCAAACGTTTGGCGATCACTAAATAATACCATACATGATAAGAAGATAATGAAGATCAGTAGTCACAAGTGGAAGTCGTCTGGAAGTCGTCTGGAAGTCGAATGGAAGTCGTCATTTCCGGTTGAGTGAACGCTGTGCGTGTGTGTCTGCCGCTGCTCACCGGGTGTCTTCTTTGCTATTGCTGGACTCCTTTCTCCGTGTCCATTTACCCCAAATCTAGTGGATTACCGCTTCTCCTCCTAGTGTCTGCTGAACCTTCCTGCCCTGTCGCTGGAGCATTGTTGCTTTGTTGCTTTGCTGTTGTCCGTGGATTCTACAAACTTTGCTACAGACTTGCTCCTCCAGTTCTGTTTGCCACTGCCCGGCTCACCTGCCCTTCCCCTGCATGAGCTCTCTTCCTCTCTCCGTGGTGCTCTCACCACAGTGACTATTGCAGTGGTGAGTGTGTCTCTACCCTCTTGCCTCGCTGTTGTCCCCAGTCTGTTTAATGGTTGGCGTACTAAACTGCGCTGATTACATTGCGGACTGGGTTGTGTTGTGAGCCTGGTTGGCTTGTAACATGTAGTAGCGTGGTGTTGCTGTGTCGCTTGTGACAACTTCACTGTGTCAAATCTGTCGATATCATGTTTTCCGCTGGTAGCTGGATTAAAGTCCTCTCAGCTCGCTTTATGCTGTTGTGCCTGTGTGCTTTTTGTAACTTGGCAATGGAGCCTGTTTACACCCCTGCTGCTCTTAAACTTTTTCGCTGCCACACCCCCCTGGACCCGACACTGTATAAACTCTGCTGCTCGCTTGGAATTACTCGTCGTCCACACTATGCTCATCGCTTCAGAAAAGGACCGACTCTCATCTATGGACACGATGCCCAAATCCCAACTGTATACACGCCCGACCGTCGACGACCCCAGCCAAGGAACAGGGGAATTAACTTTGACAACCTCCATCGCCCTCCTAGGCTGCCTCCTCCTGCCTCGTCGTCACGTCAGAACTTTAACATTGGCCACCTAAATGCATGCTCAATCACAAACAAAATGGCCTTAATAAACGATCTGATAATTGACAAAAATGTGACCTGTTTTGTCTCTCAGAGACCTGGCAACAACCCGGTGACTGCATTAATTTAAACCTGCTGACCCCCTCTGGCTACTGCTACTTATCCAAACCCAGATCTGTAGGGAGAGGGGGCGGGTTGGCTGTAGTGTACCGCTCAGATCTGACTATTAAAGAACTTAAGCCATTTGAAGTGACATCCTTTGAATATATTGCTGTGAAGGTTGTCTCTACCCTACCACTTTTACTATTGCTAATCTACCGCCCCCCAAAACCATCTGCAAACTTTCTGTCTGAATTGAATGAACTTCTCACTGTTATTTCATCCCTTTGTTCTGCTATAATTATGTTAGGGGATTTTAACATTCATGTGGATACTAATTGTTCTTACACCTCAGAGTTTAACTCTGTATTGGACTGTTTTAGTTTGACACAGCATGTTGACTTTCCCACTCACACTCATGGCCACACGTTGGATCTGCTCTGCTCTTCTGGTCTGAATGACATCTCTGTCTCTGGTTCCATCTCTGGTGTCTCTGACCATAAGCTCATTGTATGCCGTTTTCATATGATCTCTCCTCCTCCCTCCTCAGAGAAAACAACTATCACAGGTCGTAACATCAGGTCAATTGACCACAGCATGCTTGCTGCCTCTATACAGGCCTCGCCGCTGTCTGACCTGGACGAGCTCTCGTCCGCGGATAACCTGGTTGCTATGTACAATGACACCCTGACCAGCCTGCTTGATAGCTTAGCCCCTGTCAGGACTAGGCTTGTTCCAGCAAACCGTACATGCCCCTGGTTCACCCCTGAGCTGAGGCAACTAAAGGCCGCTGGCCGCCGTCTTGAACGGCTATACAAGAAAACTGGCCTTACAATTCACTCCATGCTCTACACCGAACATATTCAGACATATAGGGATGCACCTAATGCTGCCCGCTCAAACTGCTACTCATCACTCATAACCTCCTCCGTGTCCAGGCCAAAAACCTTATTCAGGACTGCGGACAAACTCTGTCCTAAGACTAAGACCCCTGAGCAGTACCAGGCCTTCTTACACTTCTTTGAAGATAAAATTAGCCAAATCTACCACTCCTTCAACCCCAATGCTATCTCTCTCTCTCTTCTCCTCCTTCTCTGGGCCCTCAGCTCTCATTTCACCACTACTGACTCCCTCACCATCACTGACATCATTACTAAGTCAGTTACCCCCACCCCACTCTACTCCCCACATCCTGTCTGAACCCATTACATTGATTGTTAACACCTGCCTCAACCTGGTGTGGTGCCTGCTGCCCCATCTACTTAAAGCCTGCTCCACATCCCTGTCTGAACCCATTACATTGATTGTTAACACCTGGTGTGGTGCCTGCTGCCCCACCCTCTACTTAAAGCCTGCTCCACATCCCTGTCTGAACCCATTACATTGATTGTTAACACCTGCCCCCACCCCTCTACTTAAAGCCTGCTCCACATCCCTGTCTGAACCCATTACATTGATTGTTAACACCTGCCTCAACTCTGGTGTGGTGCCTGCTGCCCCCACCCTGCCTGCTCCACATCCCTGTCTGAACCCATTACATTGATTGTTAACACCTGCCTCAACTCTGGTGTGGTGCCTGCTGCCCCCCCAAAAAGCCTGCTCCACATCCCTGTCTGAACCCATTACATTGATTGTTAACACCTGCCTCAACTCTGGTGTGGTGCCTGCTGCCCTGCTGCCCACCCATTCTCAAAGACTGCTCACTAATAAACTACGCCCTATCTCCAACCTCCCTTCCTGCAGTTACACCCCCCTTCCTGATTCTCAAAAAACCTGACTCTGACCCCACATCACTAATAAACTACTGCCCTATCTCCAACCTCCCCTTCCTGGCCCCAATCACTAATAAACTACCGGTACTGGAAAGAGTGGTGGCCTCACAACTACACACCTTTCTTAACCACCACCTGCCTGTATGAGCCCTTTCAATCTGGCTTCCACTCATGTCACAGTACAGAGACTGCCCTTCTACGCATAGTTAACTACCTCCTCCGGTCTGCTGACTCTGGTTCACTTAACATTCTTATTCTCCTTGACCTTAGTACTGCTTTCGATACCATCAACCACAATGTTCTAATCTCCCGTCTGTCTGCTATTGGTGTTTCTGGCACAGCCCTCAATTGGTTTCAGTCATACCTCATCAACAGAAAGCAGTTTGTAACACTTGGTCCACATCAGTCCCCTGTCACTCGTGGTGTCCCCCAGGGTTCTGTACTTGGGCTCCTCCTCTTTCTCATATACATCCTCCCTCTTGGCCAGATTATTGCTATGCTATGACACTGCTATGCAGATGACATCCAACTCTACCACTCCCTCTCCCTCTGACCCCCCACCACGCTCCCTCACTGAATGCCTCTCTGACTTAAAATTATGGATGCAAAACAATTTTCTCAAGCTCAACACAGACAAAACCGAAATGCTGCTGATTGGCCCTAAAAGCATCCTCACCAAATCTCCCCATCTAACTCTCAACATTGATGGCTCATCTGTCCACTCCACCCCTGTTGTTAAAAACCTTGGCATTCAGCTTGACTCCACCCTTAGCTTTGATCCTCATATCAAGATTGCTTTTTTTCACCTCCGTAACATTGCACGCCTCCGACCCTTCCTCTCTGCTAGTGATGCACAGACTTTGGTTCACTCTTTCATTATGTCCCGTTTAGATTACTGCAACTCACTTTTCCTTGGTCTCCCCACTAAAACCCTTCAAAGACTACAATATATTCTGCACTCTCCATTGGCTACCAGTTCCGTCCCGGATCAAATACAAAGTACTACTACTCACCATCAAAGCCTTCCACAACCTTGCTCCCCCCTACATCTACGACCTCCTGACCCCTTACACACCTTCCCGCTCACTCAGATCCTCTGACCAAAACCCCTTGGCTATCCCCCGCTCCAGACTCTCCACCCTGGGTGGCAGGTCCTTCAGTGCCTTGGCCCCAAACTCTGGAACTCCCTCCCCCACCCCTTAGGTGCCTGTCCATCTCTTCCTTTCTTCAAAGCACATCTCAAGACCTTTCTGTTTAATGATCACTTCTCCTCCACACCCAACACATAGTTCCATACAGATAACTTGTCTTTCTTGTTTGTTTTGTTTGTTTGTTATTGTTTCCCTGCCTTTGTTTGTTGTATTGTTTGTTTGTTTGTTATTGCCTTTCCTACTTCCTACTATGTAAAGCGACCTTGGGTTTGAGAAAGGCGCTATATAAAATAAACTTATTATTATTATTATTATTATTAGTAGTTCTACTCAAACTACTTGTGCATATGGAAGATTGGTCAAATCTAGCAAGTAGGAAAGTTTAAGTGAATGGCGTGAAAGTGAAAGTAAGACATTCGAAGGCCAACAAAAGTTAATGTTGCTTTTTGATAGTACAAAGACTTACAAAACTGGTGCTCTAAATAGCGATTCTGTTGTCTTTGAAAGGTTCTCTTATTGACGCATTGAACTGCAATTTGGATTAAAACCTGCTTTTACAAGGCGGAAGTATTTAGGTGCAGAATAGACGTGCGCTTTCAGGAGCAGTCTTTGTACATACCGTGGAATACATAATTAGGTGCACTTTACTCTTCCCCTCCCATCTTTTTACGCTAAACTCCCACTTTCCCTTGGATCCTCCCATGAATGCATATGCATGACATGACAAATGCAATATGCCACTTTCAGCTCCTCGACAGGCGAAGCTTTTACATCATTGCGGCCTGTTTGTACATACCGCCAATGATTTTACACACCGTTCTGCGAAACAAATCTCGCTGGAAATTGGGCAAAAGCGTTAGTACATCTGGCCCTCAGTGTCTGTCTGTCTCTCAAACACACACAGGTTCCATTAACTGTATTGCCACACCAACAACACATACACACATACAGCATTCATCATCTGCAGCACACATACACACACACACACACACACACACAAAGAGTTCAATGATGAACTCTGCTTCGGCAGCTTCATGTTTACCCATAATGCCGTTCACCTCTCTCTCCAGCAGCCTGGGAGAGTCAGGGCCACACTAAACAGCCCTCATGCCACAAACCCCATAACTACGGCTGAAAAGACCGTTATTCTCAAACTGAGAATATCTACAAACAAATAGGAACTACTGTCACCACACACACACCAGCACTTCATGTACTGAGAAGAAAACCATAGTTTAATACATATCATTAATAAATGATTACATAATTTCATAACAATTATTCTAGTAATTATGCAAGTGTGTCTGTGTGTGTGTGTGTGTGTGTGTCCTCACCTATGCAGTGTTGGTTGATGGCTGATGGTCCGAGTGTGTGTGTGTGTGTGTGTGTGTGTGTGTCCTCACCTATGCGGTGTTGGTTGATGGCTGATGGTCTGAGTGTGTGTGGTGTGTGTGTGTGTGTGTGTGTGTGTGTGTGTGTGTGTGTGTCCTCACCTATGCAGTGTTGGTTGATGGCTGATGGTCCGAGTGTGTGTGTGTGTGTGTGTGTCCTCACCTATGCAGTGTTGGTTGATGGCTGATGGTCCGAGTGTGTGTGTGTGTGTGTGTGTGTGTGTGTCCTCACCTATGCGGTGTTGGTTGATGGCTGATGGTCCGAGTGTGTGTGTGTGTGTGTGTGTGTGTGTGTGTCCTCACCTATGCGGTGTTGGTTGATGGCTGATGGTCCGAGTGTGTGTGTGTGTGTGTGTGTCCTCACCTATGCGGTGTTGGTTGATGGCTGATGGTCCGAGTGTGTGTGTGTGTGTGTGTGTGTGTGTGTGTGTCCTCACCTATGCGGTGTTGGTTGACGGCTGACGGTCCGAGCCTCATGTTCTCTGGTAGTGCTTTCCACACATGGGGGGGGGGGTCCTCCAGGGTCTCCCGAACCCCCCCGCTAACACACAGCCTTCCAGACCCGCCCGTCACAGCCATGCTGGCCAGGGGTCACACACCTGCTCACACACACACACACACACACACACACACACACATGCTTAGGTCAAACCACACATGTACACCCACGTTGGCTTGTCCTAACAAGGGCTACTGTGCAGGCAGGTGATAGAGACCAGAAGAGCAGCAGAGTTAAACCCTGAGGTCAACCTGAGAAACCCCTATGGTCAACCCTGAGGTCAACCTGAGAAAAAGTGTGGGACAGTTTCAGAAAGATACTGTACAGCCAAAAGTACCAAGTCCTGGTGTGCTGACGTTATCGGCCGATGTTAGCTATGTGCTGATCTATCAGTATAGACATTTATAGCTTCCGATAATTATTTTTAGATTAATTAAAGGAAAGCCAAATACTGATCCTTCATCTACATTTCCAATATTGTTTTAAAAAGACAGTGTTGAGATGTTTTAGGCTACGTTTACACGTGGCCGGCTATTTTCATAAACGGACATTTCACACTCTCCATTTTCAAAAATAACATTGTGCACACCTGTCAGTTTTCAGAAAAGTTTTCCTTTACACTAACCCGGGTACATGCCTTCAAGAGCATGCCAAACCTGTACGTGGTAGTGTAACGAGAAGCTCAAGCCCATGTTAGCCAATCAGAATCCCGAAAATATCAACAACAGCAACGAATCACTTCTTCTTTATCTTTTGAACTGAGAAAAAATCTCTGCCTCGTCACATAAATCTCCGTTTGTACCTCTTTAGACGCAAACGAACAAACGGAGTTTTCCCAAAAAAACGATCAGCCCGGAGTTTTTAAAAACTCTGTTTGCGGGAGGAGAAAACCTCCGTTTGCGTCTAAATGACGGAGTCCAGAGACGGAGTCCAGAGACGGAGTCCAACGCAGAACAACATCACCAGCTGCATCGTTTTCGTTGTCGTCTAAACAGTGAAGAGATGTTTTAAAGAGACAGTGAAGAGATGTTTTAAAGATACAGTGAAGAGATGTTTTAATAGTCCAAAAGAGACAGTGAAGAGATGTTTTAAAGATATAGTGAAGGGATGTTTTAATAGTCCAAAAGACAGTGCAGAGATGTTTTAGTAGTCAGACTGGCCACAGGAGTGCCGCATCAGAGATATTTCTGGTCTGAATATTGAATACTGAACACGTGCCATGGTGGCATTCTGAATGAACTGTAAGTCATATGAGAGTATTATA
This sequence comes from Alosa alosa, assembly GCF_017589495.1. Classification (NCBI taxonomy): domain Eukaryota; kingdom Metazoa; phylum Chordata; class Actinopteri; order Clupeiformes; family Clupeidae; genus Alosa; species Alosa alosa. The sequence continues at coordinate 33,800,702 of NC_063198.1, forward strand.
TGGACGTTATCTCTCATTATCACCCGGAGAGAAGAAATACTCTTTTCTGATTGGTTGGCGGGGTGGCTTTTAATTCTGAATAACGGGACACCTATGAAGTAGATCTGGTAAAAAAAGTTTAATCACCGTTCCATATCAATGCTTATGAATGGTAACTATAACAACGATAGTAGGACAACGGTTGAGCCTGGAGGCAGGCTTCGCAACAATGGAATCAACTGCAAACAAGCTAACTGTCCAAGCTGAACTAGTGAGCTTCTTTTTAAACAGAACCGTGTGTTTCCTTTGTTTTACAGTGGCAACTGGGTGATGAGTGGGATAACGGCCTTCGAGGTGTGTCCAGTTATACGGAATGGGCGGAGGCAACTCGGAGGAGTTCTTTGCCCCTCGCCTTCGTCCATTAATTACGTATAACAGGACACCTCGGCGTCCGTTATCCCTTACTTATTACACAGCTCTTCATAATGCTGAAGAATACTCCATTCACTTGAATGGGCCTTCCCAACGTTCGGTGGTCTGCTATTTCTTGATAACACACCGTTGCTAAGTATAACAGACCGCTTCTAATTCACGTCTTTCATATCACTATGCAAGGACTGGAACTTCATTCAAAAGTGAAAGCAGACGGTTGATCAGCTGTGTTCTAATTAAGCAATAAGCCCCGAGAGGCCAATCACAATCAAGGACCGGAACTATCAGTTTTAGAAAGAATGTTTGATTCAAGTTCAGCGTGTTTTGTTTGCAAACTATTTGTTTCTCAGCAAAAGCCACGATGAAACGGTAACAAATAGGCTACAGCCTAAGCTATGTATGCTAAAGAGTCATATCGTGGGGAATTTATTGTTTCGTTTTGGAAAGTTTAGTTAGTTTAGTTAGTTTATATACTCTTTTGATCCCGTGAAGGAAATTTGGTCTCTGCATTTATCCCAATCCGTGAATTATTAAAAAACACACTCAGCACACAGTGAGGTGAAGCATCACGGCGCAGTGAGCTGCCTGCAACAACAGTGGCGCTCGGGGAGCAGTGAGGGGTTAGGTGCCTTGCTCAAGCTTACCAGAAGCGCTAACCAGTAGGCCACGGCTGCCCCAAGTAGCCGTGTAATAAGCAGGATAATGTATAGAACGCCGGTCATTATCGGAAAATAGGTCCCTTCAGGACGGAACAAGACTTATTACACGGCTCTTTATAATGCTAAAGAATGCTCCATTCACTTGAATGGGCCTTCCCAACGTTCGGCGGTCTGCTAATTCTCAATAACAGACCGCTGTCAAGGAAAATGGGCTTTGTGCTTCTAAGTCAATTCTTTCATATCACTACGCAAGGATTGGAACTTCATTCAAAAGTGAAAGCAGACGGTTGATCAGCTGTTTTCTAAAGAATGTTTGATTCAAGTTCAGCGTGTGTTGTTGCGAACTACAGTAGGCTATTTGTTTCTCAGCAAATGCCACGATGAACGGTAACAAATAGGCTAGGCTATGTAGCCTAAAGTCATATCGTGGGGAGTTTATTATTTCGTTTTGGCAAGTAGCCGTGTAATAAGCGGGATAATGTATAGAACGCCGGTCATTATTGTGAAAATAAGTCCCTTCAGGGTGGAACAAGACCCCTCCACTGCGTGTCGGGATTCAGTTCGCCCTGTCAGGACTTAGTTTCCCAATAATGACCGGCATTCTATACATTATCCCTTACTTATGCAAATTTCCTTTCTAATCACACAAAGTATCACACTGTTTAATGCTGTTAACGGTGTGTAAAAAGCTAATGCTGATGTGTCTACTGTGCAACACCCCCTCCGCCCCACACAAAGGAATAGGCCAAGAAGCAGCTCACTTTTAGACACAACTTATGCTCCTTTTAGACACAACTTATGCTCCTTTTCAGCATCTGGTTGGTTGCTCACCCTATTTCGGCTCCTTAATAGTACACCTGTAACCTCCACTTCCCCTTTTAAACACAAATTATGACTATCAACTTCTCTTTTCAGTATATTTCTGCACAGAACCGCTCGCATGAAACGGAAAAAAACAGGCATCCCTTCTATTTTCTAGATGGTTGGCGTTTGCAGCGTGGTTCGAGCTGCATCTGAGATACGGTTTTGGCAGAGGCTGCGAGGCTGCTGTAACCTGTAAGCATGCGTGGGCAAATGAAACTTCGCAGACGCGACTCAGGCAATATGTTCAAGCCGCAAATCATGTGACATTTTTACAATTTTCCTTTCTAATCACTTATCACCCTCATACATTAAAGTCTCACATTGTTTAATGCTGTTAATGATGAAAGACATCATTGAAAGACATGATACTATAATTCATAATAATTATTTCATTATTTAGTATTTCATTAGGATTCCAGATAGTTAGGCCTACTTAAACGCAATGTTTTTGAAATCCTCAAATATCAAAATCTTTAAAATCCCAAATCGATTGGGTTCTAAAAAGTATGTTACTGAATTTATCAGAATAACAGAATAAATTGCAAACAGGAGTTGGGCTGTGTGTGTGTGTGTGTGTGTATGTGTGTGTGTGTGTGTGTGTGTGTGTGTGTGTGTGTGTGTGTGTGTGTGTGTGTGTGTGTGTGTGTGTGTGTGTGTGTGTGTGTGTGTGTGTGTGTGTGTGTGTGTGTGTGTGTGTGTGTGTGTGTGTGTGTGCCTACCTGTAAAAGGGGTGTCTAACTCACCCGCTCTCTCTCTCTCTTTTAGGCCTTGTTACGTCTCCAAAAGGATACTAAAGGATAAAGCAAAAGGATACTGTTAAAGATCTTGGTGTATTAATTGACTGTTAAAGATCTTGGTGTATTAATTGACTGTTAAAGATCTTGGTGTATTAATTGACTGTTAAAGATCTTGGTGTATTGATTGACAGTGATCTAAATTTCAACAGCCACATGAAAGCAATAACTCAATCAGCTTTTCACCACCTCAAAAACATTGCCAAACATAGGCAGATGTCTAAACATAATTTAGAAAAACTCATTCATGCATTTATCTCCAACAGGGTTGATTACTGCAGTGGGCTTTTCACAGGTCACAGGACACGCAGCAGCTAGGGCTCTCACAAAAACTAGAAGAACTGACCACATCACTCAAATTTCCTGCACTGGCTTCCAGTAAGTCACAGAATTTACTTCCAGTAAGTCACAGAATTTCCTTTAAACACTATTGCTTATTTATAAATCAGTAAATGAGCAGGACCTAAATACCTATCATAGTATAGTATATATAGTATAAGTATAAGTATACTTTGATCCTGTGAGGGAAATTTGGTCTCTGCATTTATCCCAATCCGTGAATTAGTGAAACACACTCAGCACACAGTGAGGTAACGCACTCCCGGTGCAGTGAGCTGCCTGCAACAACAGCGGCGCTCGGGGAGCAGTGAGGGGTTAGGTACCTTGCTCAAGGGCACTTCAGCCGTGGCCCACTGGTCGGGGCTCGAACCGGCAACCCTCCGGTTACAAGTCTGAAGCGCTAACCAGTAGGCCACAGCTGCCCCTCAGACGCTTCTTGACCTCTCAGGTCTCAGGAGAAAAACCTGTTAGTAAAACCTGCTGTTAGAACTAAACATGGTGAAGCAGCTTTTAGCTGCTATGCGGTTCAGCTCTGGAACTAACTTTCGGATGACATCAAAAAGGCCCCAACTGTAGCCAGTTTTAAATCTAGACTTAAGACCAAACTGTTCTCAGATGCCTTCTGCTAACTGCATTGAGTTACAAATTCTTGCCTTCTATGCTTTTATTTGCTATTACTGTTTGCTTTTGTTTATGTAAAGCACATTGAATAATCTCTGTATATGAAATGCGTTATATAAATAAACATTTCTTTCTTGGCACAATGTTTAAATTCTTATTTTGCACGTCTCGTTTATGAGCAACGCGCCAAGGGGTGTGGCAACTAACGACCTGAAGGGGGGATCTGGCGCGTTGTCTAAAAATCGCTATCGTACACTACCTAAAGTGCATTACGCCACTGACCAAAAGGCACCTGGTCAGAAGTCCATGGCGAGTTGTTTATGTTATTTTAAGAGCACATTATCAACAGTACTATGAGCGGGTGCACAACGGACCATGCTTCTCTCATCCAAGAACGCACACCGGCGCACATCCATGCAAAATATTACAAATTACACGATTACAATGGGAAACATAATTAGAATAAAGATATTATGACATACATCTCACAATAGTTATTCACCATCATTTGCACGTTAGTAATGACGGAGAGGCAAATAGGAAGCACAGCTGAAAACGCACCGTCACGAGGTGTAAGCAGCTCCTCTGCAGGATGAACGCTTTTTATTCAGTCATTCAAACATTATTGGGGGAAGTGTGGCTTTTTCTAAGGCTATGTTTTTGATAGGAACCCATTGTCAGTCAATAGGGCCCCAGGTCTTTCACACACAACCCCCTCCCCACACACACACCCAGCACACACACCCTAATGTCCAGCAATATCTCCCCACACACACACCCTAATGTCCAGTAATATCTCTGCTAAAACACACACCCTAATGTCCAGTAACATCTCTGCTAAAACACACACCCTAATGTCCAGTAATATCTCTGCTAAAACACAGGGTGGTTGTGTCCACCTATTCCCTTTATTCGAGAGCACGACTTACTGCAGTATTGACATCACAAGGCCGCGTTGCGTGTGTGTGTGTGTGTGTGCGTTCGTACGTGTGTGTGTGTGTGTGTGTGCGCGTGTGCGTATGTGTGTGTGCGTGTCCGTTCCAGCCTGTTACTGCAGTACTGACATCACAAGGCCGCGTTGCGTGTGTGTGTGTGTGTGTGTGTTCGTGTGTGTGTGTGTGTGTGTGTGCGTGCGTGTGCGTATGTGTGTGTGCGTGTCCGTTCCAGCCTGTTAGTGCAGTACTGACATCACAAGGCCGTGGTGTGTGCGTGCGTGTGTGCGTGTGTGTGCTTTCGTACGTGTATGTGTGTGTGTGTGTGTGTGTGTGTGTGTGTGCGTGTCCGTTCCAGCCTGTTACTGCATCACAAGGCCGTGGTGCCAAGCCGCACTCACCTTGACCCTCACTTTATGTCTGGATTCTAAATCACCATCTTTATAACTCCTCGTTGCCTCTGCTTGATAATGGTCACTACTGGTCACTATGGTGCTCCTGGGGCCAGACTGCATGGTCAGTACACCGGAGTGTGTGTGGGCTTATCTTCTAATCACACACTCACACTGGTGTCTCGAGAAAAAGAGGCCCAAGACGAGTCATCACCTTCACACACACACACACACACACACACACCCATTTTAACATTAGATGACTGCACACAGACAGGTTGCAGGATGTTAACGTTTGATCTGCATCCGACCCCATCTGAGCCTGTGATCCTGTGTGAGGGGTTCATATTATCGGCCGCTATTGAGCAAGGTAATAGACCATTTATTATGGACTATTAAAGATTCACTGTAGTTTTCTATTGATGATTCACTGTAGAAAAACCTTGTTTAATGATGACCCCCCCACACACACACTCACTCTCTCTTACACACACAAACACACACACACACAATTAACAGCAGTCTCAATATGGACAACTATAGGACTCCAATTGCATCTAATTGCTTTGTCATTTCACAAAAGGCCAATGGTAATTTCGTTTACTGACAAATATGTAAAACCTATTAGTTACTCTGGATCATTAAGAATACAGGGGATTTATGCCACACAGGCATAAGCATTTTTTTTATTTACCATAAATAATAAACGGCTGGGCCTCTGTATAAACAGCCTATATGACTAATGATCATTTTACCCGAGGCCCGTGCTGTGGGGGGTTTGGGAGCAGCCGCCTCGGCAGCTTCGTCTCACAAAGGAAACTTGCCTGGCCTAAACAGCTGATTATAGGCTATGGACTAGACCACTACAGGCTGCTGCAGCCAGAAGCCGCTGGCTTTCTACACAGCTGATGGGCTAGCTCACTGGCTACTGCAGACAGAATCCGTGCAGTAAGAGCTAGTGCTGAGATCGACGTCATTTTAAATCCCCTCTCCATCATTTAGATCACGCCGTTTTATGGCACATCTAGAACTTTCTGTTTCAGCCCATAACGACCTCGAAACACATGTAGACGCACAGATACGCTGATACGCTGCCAAATGTTTACGTTTTTGTCCGATATATAAAAACAACAGAGAAAGCAAGGGTCAAGTTTATCATTCTTGAGAAACCCTAAAAACAAAGTTGGGCCACGGTGGGTTTGAGTAGCCTATACGGAACAAAGAAGCTGAACCTACACGACAGTGAAAAGTCACAATAACCCAGACTGATAGAAAATGACCAGATTTTAAATGTGGCCCTATTTAATGCAAATCCGGATGATATATCCACAGTGTAGTTAAACGTTCGGTGGATGCACTGAATAGTAGCCTAGACTATACATCACCCAAACCATCATAAATATGGAAACGGGTCAGTCGCTGTGTCTTACAGTCAAGAACTGCTAAGGAGAGGTAGCCTAAACATTTAGAAATATTAGGTTACAATTTACATGTTCAGGTCAGATGTTTTTTCGAAGCCTCATAATAATCTGCTATGGATAAAACGTGCATCACGAGTTTGGTGTGTTAATGGGGAAAAGCCTGCGAGCTCGGGCAGGACTTTCAAGTTTGCCAATAAAAGAGAAAGCAATATGGAGACAACAGACGCTAACAATGCCACTTTGACCCAACTTCTTTAAAAAGTTTCATAAATGCCCTAATGAATGTCCCCAAAGCCTTGAAAGACTGGTTGGGCAAACACATTTTATTGTTACCCAGCATCGATCACCCTGAATGTTTGAAAGCGATGCGACCCAAACCAGCAAGGTGTCGGCTATCTGAGGATTCCGCTAAGCCTCGCAAACGGGTTGATTGGGAAAACCCTCTCGATTCATTTGGCACTTACCTGTTGTGTTTGGACCGATACTGTGTGAGGTTTTGCTCTACCTGCTCTCAATCTGCTGAAAATGGCGGATGCGGACTGGAGCCGAGGGCTTCTCCAATATTACTGGTCGGTCGGGTCGGAGAATTGGGAGAGGCAAGTAGCTCGTTTAACCATCAGGATGAGCAGTGACACAACTCGGACTGCAGATAGTCAGATCATGCGTTTAGGCTCTGACCTGGCCTGGATATCATACTTTAAAACGAGTCCCCCCCTACATACACACACACACACACCGACCAACTCACACATCTCCTCGATGTCGCTTTGAAAGAGCAGATCCCGTCCCGAAGTGTCAGCTTGTCTACAGATGGTCTTTGCCCTATGACACCGTGGAATGCAAGGCCTACGTTTTAAGTGTCTGCCCGTAAACAGAGGGGCTACACAACTCAAAATCAGCAGGATTCTCGAACAGGCGACATGTAGGCTAGCACCTCATCATCAAGTTCAAGAGCAATACGGAGCAGCAACCTATAATCTGGTTTGACGTATTAAAGAAAAATCAGGTATGCGCTCTGAGTCACCGCCATGCTATAAACAGGGGCTTCGCTAAGGACTGATAAACTATACATTTCTTTCTAAAGTTATTTTTATTACGAATATCATTGCTAATTTGAGAGCCCACAGTCTCACAGTCCGTGTTTTGTTCAACAACATTCAATGTTTTAAATAGAAACGAAGAACGGTGGAAACAAAAGGTTCAGCCTGATTAGGCCTAATTGCCTTCGATAGGGTCGTCCTGTTTATTATAATAGCCCTAGGCTGGTCCATTGTGTGAATTCGTGCCCTCAGCAAGTGTGGTGTGGTTTGTCACCACCAGAGGGCACTATAATATCACTGCTCCCAGAGCATACCGGTATACAGCTCTGACTGCTCCGACGCAGTCTAATCGGTGAATCAATGTGGTTCTGTCGAGAAAGCTTTTTCGTTTAAACCAATATCCATGTAGGTGTAATTAGATTTCAGCCTTTAGTCTACAGACAAGTGGTAACATTTCTGGAGTTAGGCCTATAGGCTATACAAGTCACCTCTCAAGCCAGCGCTGGTGTCTATTTTGACAAAGATAACTGTAGCCTAATGGCTGTCTTATAGCCAATCATAATAAAGACTACAATATTTATGTGCATGGCATCTTAGCAGACGTGACTCACAAAGAAATCAATAAACATCACATTCACATCAACATTAAAATGAACAGTTGAAAGTGAAGTCATTCAGCTGAATTAAGAGTAGACTACTTGTCTTGAGTAGAGGTGTTGTTGCCTGTTTGATAGAGAAAGGAACTCCTCCAGAGCTGAGGGATGATCACGTGTGACTGATGACTACATAATGGGCATGACGGCTACATAATGGGCATGAGGGCTACATAATGGGCATGACGGGTACATAATGGGCATGATGACTACATAATGGGCATGACGGGTACATAATGGGCATGACGGCTATAATGGGCATGACAGGTACATAATGGGCATGACGACTACATAATGGGCATGAGGGGTACATAATGGGCATGACGACTACATAATGGGCATGAGGGGTACATAATGGGCATGACGGGTACATAATGGGCATGACGGGTACATAATGGGCATGACGACTACATAATGGGCATGACGACTACATAATGGGCATGAGGGCTACATAATGGGCATGACGGCTATAATGGGCATGACGGGTACATAATGGGCATGAGGGCTACATAATGGGCATGACGGGTACATAATGGGCATGACGGGTACATAATGGGCATGACGGGCATGACTGCTATAATGGGCATGACGGGTACATAATGGGCATGACGACTACATAATGGGCATGACGGGTACATTATGGGCATGACGGCTATAATGGGCATGACGGCTACATAATGGGCATGACGGCCATAATGGGCATGACGACTACATAATGGGCATGACGGGTACATAATGGGCATGAGGGCTACATAATGGGCATGACGGGTACATAATGGGCATGAGGGCTACATAATGGGCATGACGGGTACATAATGGGCATGACGACTACATAATGGGCATGACGGGCATGACGATTACATAATGGGCATGACGGCTACATAATGGGCATGACGGCTATAATGGGCATGACAGGTACATTATGGGCATGACGGATACATTCTTGAATTTCCCCTGGGGATCAATAAAGTATCTATCTATCTATCTATCTATCTACATAATGGGCATGATGACGGATTGCAGAAGAGTGGATGGAATGGGATCCAGAAGATGCTGAGTTCACTGAAGAAATATAGAAGGTTCTACTAGAAGGTTCTTCCTCATTGGGAGGAGAGAGAATCCAACAACGCTGTCTACAGGTCTAGAGGTCGTTGAACTGGACACCAATCTTTACCGTTTTCAGTGAATAATGCTGCAGTCATCCGCAAACAGTGAAGTAGTTGATGGTGGCAGTGGAGCATTGAGAAGAGATCTGAAAATGGGAAAAGGTTTTCTGTCTGTTGCATTTTCAGCATTTCTCTGGTAGAAAGCCTTTTTTGCAGTGTAATGTTTTCCTATTTAAATCTAGATCTTCATTCATCTCTAAACATCCGTCTCCTAAGATCTAGAGCTGTGTGTGTGTAAATGATGTGTGTGTGTGGGATGTGTGTGTAAATGATTATTGAGGGCCAGCCACTGGTCATCCCATTCCTCAGGACTGCAGCATCCTCCTGTTGTTCTCTACAGAAGGCAGCAGGGGGCGCCCTGATCACAGACAGGCTGAGTGGCTGATCTCTGCCTCTGATTGAGATGGTGACACAGTAACACTGAGGCTCTGGAAGGACAAAGCTGGCCAAGTGCATTATGACTGACCTGGGACTGTCTCTCTCTCTCACACACACACATGTGAGGGAGACACAGCACACACAGACACACACACACACACATGTGAGGGAGACACAGCACACACACACACACACACACACACACATGTGAGGGAGACACAGCACACACACACACACACACACACACACACACACACACACACACACATGTGAGGGAGACACAGCACACACACACACACACACACACACATGTGAGGGAGACACAGCTGTACTGCTGGACACCAAACTGCTTATCCATCACTTACGCCTGAGTCGGCTCTTTCCATACCAGAAGAACACACACACACACACACACATACACACACAGATGTGAGTGAGACACAACACACACTCACGCCTGAGTCGGCTCTTTCCACACCAGGAGAACACACACACACACACACACATACACACACAGATGTGAGTGAGACACAACACACACTCACGCCTGAGTCGGCTCTTTCCACACCAGGAGAACACACACACACACACACACACACACACACACACACACACAGATGTGAGTGAGACATAACACACACTCACGCCTGAGTCGGCTCTTTCCACACCAGGAGAACACACACACACACACACACACACACACAGGAGAACACACACACACACACACACACACACACACACAGAGAACACATGGTTCCAACGTGGCGGTTCTCCTCTTTAGAGGCCTCTCATTGTTCCAGTGCTGATGATTCAGGAGGTGCAGGCGCGTGTGTGTGTGTGTGTGTGTGTGTGTGTGTGTGTGTGTGTGTGTGTGTGTGTGTGTGTGTGTGTGTGTGTGTGTGTGTGTGTGTGTGTGTGTGTGTGTGTGCATGTGTGTGTTTTGTGTGTGTGTGTGTGTGTGTTTGTGTGTGTGTGTGTGTGTGTGTGTGTGTGTGTGTGTGTGTGTGTGTGTGTGTGTGTGTGTGTGTGTGTGTGTGTGTGTGTGTGTGTGTGTGTTCCAGTGCTGATGACTCCATCTGAGGAGGTGCAGGCGCGTGTGTGTGTGTGTGTGTGTGTGTGTGTGTGTGTGTGTGTGTGTGCGTGTGTGTGTGTGTGTGTGTGTTCTAGTGCTGATGATTCCATCTCGGGAGATGCAGGCGCTTCCGTCTGGCCTTACACCTGGAAGCTGCTGGGACGTGTGTGTGTGTGCAGAGGCGCACCTTGTCAACAGGCAAACCAAGCAACTGCTTGGAGCCCCGAGCCGCTAGGGGGCCCCCGACCTGGTCTCAGCGCGTTTGCCGGTGGGTCAAGCGAGAATTTGCATGCTCCTGCGAGATTTTCGTCCATAGAGATTGAATGATGTATTTTGCGTGCTCCTGTCCTGTTGTAGGCTACAAACAGCACATCTGTACATGTAGGCCCTATGCTATGGCCTTATAAACAGCGGATCTGTGTTCAAAAGAGTTCAAAGAATCCGCACATATTTAGGCTACTGTGGTAAACGTCAATCGAGGGTGCAGTGATGACGGATCAACATCGGATTTTGACATTTACTCAATGAAGTTATAGGCTAATGTTAATTGGCAGAAAGATTGAACATGGTTTGCTACATCTATACGACAATATACTTCAGCTAGCTAGCGACAGTTACAACTAGTTAAGCAAGGAGATGGTTAAGGTTATGTTTGTATTAGGGCTGTCAGCATGACGTGTTAATGAGTAAGGACCAATGAGTAAGGACCAATCACACACGTTAATTTTTTTTAATCACATTAATGTGTGCCGCCAAAGATTTTTAATTTTACACCGTCACTTGTTCTGTTATCAACCATTCTCTTTGGCTGCCAATATTTTGACCATTTGGGCCCTATCATGACATTCTAAAGTGCATCGTCACTCGTCAAAAGTCTATTCAAATTTAGTAGGATGTCCAGTTCACATTGGGAGGGGTTTCGTTATCAAAAGTGGAGCGCATGGCGTAACAAGGTGTTCCTAGCTTTTTTAATCAGTCATATGGGTGTGTTTGGGGCGTAACATCATTAAACCAATGAGAATGACATCTGGCATTCCCTTTAACGGCGCAAAGCGCGATATGTCAAATAAATGCATCGGTATTTTGGCATTCAACGGCGCATTTGAAGTAGGCTGCTTGCGAAACCGTATGAAAGTCATTTTTAAACCATGCATTACTAAAACCTAGCATAGCCTTCACGCATTTGCACTCGTCTATTATTTGAACTCATTGGCAAAGTGAAACTAATTTCACCAAGGTGTCAGTCAACGAAGACAGTTATATGCAGTTACTTTCACTATTGACTGACAATGTTACCATCGAAAACATAGGCTGGAAAAAGCAACACTTACCCTAATATTGCTCAAATGACTGAATAAAACAACATTTATCCTGCAGAGGAGTTGCTTATATCTCGTGACAGTGCGTCTTCAGCTGTGCTCCATACACGTACATAGCACGTGTCTCGCCTCTCCCCTAATCACTTTTAACCGCCATTACCAATTTGCAAATGATAACTACTCATCATGAGATGTACAGTATTTCGTAATATCTTTATTCTAATTATGTTTCCCATTGTAATCGTGCAATTTGTAATGCTTTGCATGGACGTGCGCTGGTGTGCGTTCATGAATGATAGAAGGATGGTGGGTGCACCTGCCAATATGACTGTTGACATGCGCTCTTAAAATAGCATATGAACAACTCGCCACTGACTTCTGACCAGGTTTAGGTGGTGTATGATAGCGATTTTTAGACAACGCGCCAGGCCCCTCCCTAGGTTGTTAATTGCCACACCCCTGGTCGCAATGTTTAAAAAATAAACGTGCAAAATACCAAATTAAGCTTTGCGCGGGTGAATAACGAGCTTTACGCCATGCGCTGGAGCCCAAAATACAGCCCATAGATGCATAGATGCGCTGGAGCCCAAAATACAGCCCATTGATGCATAGATGGTTAGATCGTTTATTGTCCTCAAACTGACTAACTACTGTCTGTCTTCCTCCTGTAGGCCTAGTCATGAAGATAATAAACACTAACGCAGTTCTAAACTCCCGGTCGGCTCAGCTGAATCGGCGTTATACTTAAAAAAAAAAAATGAAAATCCCTGTCGGCTCAGTCGACATGAAATTAAAATATCATTGACACACCTTGAGTTTAAACTATAATCTACGAAATATTGTTTGGCCCAGTCAAATTATTTTGGCAGTCCTATTTTTTTAAATCTTTTATTTTACGATATCGATTTACAAATAGCCTATTCACCAATCAGACTGTGAGTTGGTGCTTAAACAAATATGAGAAAGAACACCAGAATGCACTGGATCCTGCTAGCTGTGCATAGACCTCGGCCAGCGCTTCAATATTGCGCCTTTGTCCTTGTTTGGAGCAAATAGCTGCGTTTTGTAGTGTGGTATATTATTTATCGTGACAGCGTTGTTGCATATCTGATACACAGGTTTTGCATTTGTGAAACCGGGTAAGATGAACGCAAATATTTCTTTCCATTCCTGTTTATAGGCCCAGCTATTTTTCTCCCAGCTCCAACTCCTTTAGTTCGCTTCTCACTCTGCATGCTAATAATTCCTGTAAGCAAACAATAAACATTGTAACATTGTCAGGAGATGGGTAAACAAAGTAGCTTATTTAAGAATAAAAGATAGACTTTATCCAAAGAAGTTTTTCATGTTTGGAACATTTGGAATAAAAAAAAAAGGTTTTATTTAATACATTTTCGGTTGGCCTCAGATTATTTATAGCCTAACATAATGGTGATGAACACTGGTCGGTAGGGCCCCCTTGAAATTTTTGCTTGGGGCCCCCACAGACTCTAGAATCGCCTCTGAACAAATTTATGCTCATAGTAGGGGGGCCTATGTGTCTAATTTGGGGGCTTGTGGGATTCGCATGTTAATTTTTGGAGAGTATTATATCTTTGTTCTAGGGGTTCTTAAGAGTAAAAAAAAAACATGTCTCCATTTTTTTTTTTAAGGTTTTGAAGGACCCAAATCAAAGGTCAGATTCAGAAAAGGTCAGATTTGGTGTTTTGTCCATAAACCTCACATTGCTGGTATTATAGCATAGGGTTTGGTGCCAAATAGCAAAGACATTCTACAAGGTAGTGTGCAAAAGTGGACCACATAAACAATACAACATTATAAAACATTTTTTCAGAGCACAAAGTGCAGAGATCTCTGTTAAATCAAGTTTAATAGACTTTTACATAGTACCAGCTGAAGTCTGTAAGGCCTTCCGAAGCCTATGTAAGTGTGAAGAAAAGAAAGGGTAAAGGATCAGATAGACAAACAGACAGGCGTGTGTGTGTGTGTGTGTGTGTGTGTGTAAGAGAGAGAAAGAGAAAGAGAGACACTACCAGCATGGACGGATTATGAACTTTCAGGCCCCTGGGCCCAGATGTATTTAGGGCCCCCACTAATTGTTATGGGGACATTTTTTTAAATTTATTTGATGTGATTTCCTGTATTCTGGTGCATTTTGGGGATGGCCAATACTTTATTTCAATCAGATTCATAGCCTATGTGTTGATATGATGTGTTGATATTGAGGCAATGATTCCATGCAATGGCTTGGGCCCTCTGACTCCTTGGGCCTCTGGGTTTGGGCCCGGTAGGCCCGTGCAGTAATCCATCCCTGACTACCAGTGACAGTTGGCTGTTGATAGCTGGCAGGGGGGCGCCAATGTGTTGTTGCATACCCCTCAAAAAATGGGTAGCTGCGCCCCTGGTGATATTATAGTGACCTTCTAGCCTTCTACATTTGAGCAAGCACATTTTCATAGTTCATGGTGGCACAGTCTAGTTTCTGAGGTGTGTCTTTCTGTTAGTCAGGTGATGGCACACATATTCTAAAAGAAACAGATTTTGGGCTATGTATCCAGTGGCAGATATGTGTGGACTGGTGAATGACCCATCACTAGAGACATATGCCAAATTTCTTGTTTTTGTCCATGAGAGAGTATGGAGATGGGTATCACAGATCAGCCAACAATTACATTGTTACAGTGCAGTTATTTTACAACAGAACAAAGCAGTTTGGCACAGGAAATGCTACAAATCCACCTGTAACAGTAAGCATCTGCAGCATGCTAAGATTCGCTACTAGAAATCATGTGAAGCAGGCAGGACTCAGTGTCTTCAGAAAAGACGCGGTAGACCATCTTCTGAACCAGCAGCAACACCTGCAACTGTATCAAGTCCATCTAGAGGGACACTTGTTCAGCAGCAGCTGCTGCCAGCATAGATAAGTGCTTCTTCTGTCAGAAGCAGACAAAAGAGCGTCTTCATGAGGTGTCCTCTTTCAATGCAGGCAACCAACCAAGAACTATCAGTAATACTTTGAAGTCAATGACTTTTAACATGTAGCCAGTGTAAAGATGCTAGGATGGGGGAAATATGTTCATATTTTGTGTGTGTGTGAGCAGCTGCATTTTGAATAAGCTGTAAGCTCTTTAGACAGGTATTATTACAGTCAGCATAATAGCATTGCAATAGTCCATCCTCGAGATGACAAAACATTAATTTCTCTGCATCTGGTAAGGATAAGGACTTCCGTATCTTTGAAATGTTCCTTAAATGGTCAAATTAAGTTTTGGTGATCTGTTTTATGTGATTACTTAGTGCTAGGTCCTGGTCAATTATAACTCCTAGGTTTTTAACACTTGTGGATGAGGTCAGTGGAAGATCACTATATGTAGCCTGTGATGTGGATAGGATATCCCTCATCTTTTTAGGACCTAAAACCATGACTTCTGTTTTATCTGAGTTCAAAAGCAGGAAATTATTCGTCATTCATGTCTTTATATCTCTTATACATGTGTCAAGTTTGGCTAATGGTGTTAATTCATCAGGTTTTATGGAGAGGTATAGTTATGTATCATCTGCTAAACAACAGGGGCCTCAGTACTGAGCCTTGAGGCACTCCACATTTTACCATAATCTGGGTAGATGGTTTATTATGGACCTGTACAAATTGTTGACGGTTAGGAAGGTATGATCTGAACCAGTGTTTTTCGACCTTTTTTGTGCCACGGCACACTTTTGACACTTAAAATGTCCCACGGCACACTAACACACTAATCCTGTGTGAAGAAAAAATAAACATACCATAGCCTAAAATTTCAAATAACACACAGATATGGCCTTATTATGGCTTCTATGCAAGACCTGCTCAATTTAACAAGCGCCCTCTTGTTTTTTGTAGATGACTATTTTGTAGGCTCATTTGTAGGTGACTATATCTAATTTAATTGTTGTTTTGAACTGGATATGTGATGATTCTGTGAATACTGGATATGGGGCCCCCGTTGTACAATGCCTGCATACCACAAATAGTGCAATCATACAATCAATGAGAGTATGTGGTTATAAATTCTTTGATGCAACAGTTGCTTTTCTGGACCAGTGAGTGACATTTGGGTAATTTTCGCGCACACCTGATGATCTCTCACGGCACACTAGTGTGCCCCGCACAGTGGTTGAAAACACTGATCTAAACCAAGCGAGTGCTGAGACTTTGATGCCTATCAAATTTTCAAGCCTAAGTAGTATGTCATTGTCTATGGTGTCAAAGGCAGCGCTGAGGTCCAGGAAGACCATACCGATACAAGGCTAGGTTTTTTGAGGGAGGGCTTAATAACAGATGTCTTAAACGACTGTGGTACATGCCCTGATAGCATTGAATTATATATAATTTAGAGCAAAACATTATCCAGGAAGGGGAGAGCAGTCCTAAGAAGGTGTGTAGGAATAAGGTTTAGTAGACTAGTTGTAGATTTTGATGAGGAAATTGTGGAGGTGAGATCTACTGTTGTGTATATGTAAATGAATTAATTGTTGTTTGAGGTCTCATCTGTGATTCTGTGATTTTGCTATCTTTCAGCAATGGAGTATGTGTATTTGTTGAAACTGATTGGTTATTGATCTTATCTCTAATTGTTTGACATACAATCATAATACTTACATTCAATCATACTGTTAAAAATAAGAAAATAACTGTTTTGTGAACTTTATTCAATATAGCCAGTGATTTAGGCAAAATGTATGGTGTTAATTATAGTGAAATATACAAATTCACAAAAATAGGGTTAAAACAGGTAAAAAAAAAAGACATAATGTTTCTCCATGTTCAATGACCTCTAAAGACAGTCCAACCACTCTCCAAAAATTAATATTTCAATCCCACAGAAACCACATAGGCCCCCTGACTATCAGTGAGGTCATGAGAAGACTGTTTCAATGAATAGAAAAACGATCGTGTTTTCTAACACAATTTATTAAATACAGACAAATCACAAGTTTAAAAAATACGTTTTAAAATTCACATTTTAAAAAGTGACAAAAAATTGCACCAAACCCGAAGTTTGAATTACTTAAGAAACAAACAAATAAGTGTCCATCCGCCAGTGGCCTAGCCTAGGCCATGGAGTCAAGTGTCGATGTGCTGTGTGATGTGATGTGCTGTGCGCGAACAAATGTTCAAAAGTGCCCAACATGGCAAGTCAGGAATGAAGCGATGAGGGCTCACAGGTCCGTGTATGATGGACCCTGACCGTGACACGTTATGTGTGTGTGAGAATGCATGTGTGAGAGGGAGTGTGTGTGTAAGAATGCATGTGTGTGAGAGAGAGTGTATGTGTGTTTGAGAATGCATGTGTGAGAGAGAGTGTATGTGTGTGTGAGAATGCATGTGTATGTGAGAGTGTGTGCATGTGTGTGAGAGAGTGTGTGTGTGTGTGTGTGAGTGCCTGTGTGTTTGAGAGAGAGTGTGTTTGTGAGATTGCAAATGTGTTTGTGTGTGAATGTGTGCATGAGAAATGTCTTAACTCCCTATAGCACGTTGCTTGGCTGTCTAAGTGCGATATCCTGCAACTTTCTGCTTGGCTGTGTGTGTGTGTGTGTGATGTAAGGAGAAGCAGCAGGTGTCTCCTCCTGGTTGGAAGCCCCTCCCCCTTGTGAGTCTACCGCTCCCCCAAACAGATGATGCCCCACCCCCTCTGCATGCTGCTGCCACAGGGGTGTCACACAAACACACACACACACACACACACACACACACACACACACACACACACACACACACGGGTGTCATTCTCCTGTGGGTCCACATGGATATATCAGTCATGTTCTGAGCCACGTGTGTACACACACACACACACACACACACACTACAGACCCATATGTTCACATGTATGCACACACACGCACAAACTACAGACATACAAACACTACAGGCACACACACAAGCAGTATAGTATAATATATATACTCTTTTGATCCCGTGAGGGAAATTTGGTCTCTGCATTTATCCCAATCCGTGAATTAGTGAAACACACACAGCACACAGTGTACACACAGTGAGGTGAAGCACACACTAATCCCGGCGCAGTGAGCTGCCTGCTACAGCGGCGCTCGGGGAGCAGTGAGGGGTTAGGTGCCTTGCTCAAGGGCACTTCAGCCATGCCTACTGGTTGGGGTTCGAACCGGCAACCCTCCGGTTACAAGTCCGAAGCCTTAACCATTAGGCCACTGCTGCCCCAAGCATGCACGAATATACACACACACACACACACACAGCCACACACCATGTACAAACACACTCGTAAATACACACACACAGGTACGCACACCCATCCACACCAACTCACACACACACACATGCCTTCTTTCCCATGGGTCCATTTTAGAGCTGCATGTTCTCCAGTCAGCCTGTCCTCCCAAAGTCACACACACACACACACACACACAGACACTCTCACACACACACACACACTTACACACACAGACACAGATACACACACAGACACTCACACTGTATGTTCTCCAATCAGCCTGTCCTCCCAAAGTCACACACACACACACATACACTACTAATTCTCAATAGCATCTACAACATCTACACTAAAACACTATTAACTCTCTAAATATTCCACACACAAGCATGCAAACAAACACTCACACACACAAACACATAATCATCACCAAACAGACTCAGACACACACACACACACCATCATCATTACCACACACACACAGACACAATGCATGCCCTGTACATACACTCCCTCAACACACATTTTGCACCCAATATACAAGCCTACCCCAAACAACTCACACACACACACACACACATCCATCACTCACACGCACACACAGCTGAACTCACTGACCTGCATATGAGTCTCCGGAACACTCCGTCCTGTGGTGCTATATATATGTGAAGAACTGACCATGCCTCTAGCCTGCAACATGACACACATGCAGATATATGGTGTCCACCAGGACCACACACACATGGACACACACACACTACACACACACATCTCCTGACACACCCACACTCTCAACTCACACACACTGTTTCTGAGTTAACTACCGTGCCAGGGGGTAGCTACAGTATGTGGACTTCATGAGAAATGCCCTCTACAAGCAGTGATGTTAAAGATTTTAATAGAAATAAAAATGCCCTCTACAAGCAGTGATGTTAAAGATTTAATAGAAATAAAAATGCCCTCTCCAAGCAGTGATGGTAAAGATTTTAATAGAAATAAAAATGCCCTCTACAAGCAGTGATGTTAAAGATGTTAATAGAAATAAAAATGCACAACAGAATAGCAGGACTAACAGAACTACTGCACTGACCTTCATAACTAAAGCATTACATGTTATATGCTACACACCCTTATGATCCCAAATCATTTTTTACTAATTTAAATATTAGTATTTCGGCAAGTTTGACTAATTAAAATATTAGTATTTCGGCTTCACTTCTCCGAGAATAACTAACTGAATAATCCCACTGGTAAAGAGTGAGTTGTAGTGTGGTGGTTAAATCCGTCGTCATCTACAGGAACATCACAGTGAGACTATTCCACTCACTAATGTACACACACCATGCACAATCCTACAGTCGATCCTACAGGTCATAAAATGATTCTGAATTTATTATGGATGTAGCGATGCCCCATGATACATATGTGTGGAGATTACAACCGGTTGGCATAAGAAATGAATCGTGATGCATTTTGTAAACAGAATATGGCGTAATTTGTTTTTAATCCTAATTTGTCTGCAGCTCAGGCAGTGTTTCCTGCCTAACCTCTAAAATGCTGTGTAAGGTAGGCCTACTTTTGCTTTGGTAAAGTTGCACATAGCTCTTGCCTAAGCAACACATGCCTCCATCCTTCACTACGTTATCCAAAAAGAAATAAATAAATAATAATTTCATAGCTCTTTCATTGTAGAGCAACTTTACCAAAGTAGAAGTAGCCTACTGTACCTTAGACAGCAGCCTCTCCTTGCCCGACTCTCTCTCAACAGACACGCCCCTCCTCTGCACACACATTTAATCCAAACATTCACGTTGGCACATAGGCTAATGTAACGGATGCCAGCTAGCTTAGCTGTGCTTGTGGAACGTTGGTAAACCTCACTCCCCGACGCCTCAAGAGTGCTGCTGGCATGCGAGCCAGTAGCCTGGGCTATTGGCTCAATTGTTAGCGCGCTCGCCTCCCGATCCGAGGTGCTGCTGTTTCGCGGGTTCGAGTCCAGGCGTGTGCAGGGCTGAATAGCGCAGGTTACACTAGGAGATGACTGGCGAAATTGCTATTAAATTCGGTTAGCATCTTTAGCATGCTGCAAAATTTGTCCAAAACTATTGAACTATTGCATTCATGTTGACTGCCAACTTCTTATAATCTCAATCCCAATGTAATGGATAAGTCTTTTCCCAGACTTTAAAGGGCCTGTCCCAAGGAGAACAAGTATTACTTTGAAACTTAAACACAAGTGGGGAAACTGAACAGTCCAACCAGTAGACTATGATAAACTAGCCAACTAGGCTACTTTGTTTACAATATTTCCAGGCTTCAACCAGTGCCGCTGACAGCTGAAGCAGCAGACAGAAAGAGGTAGAGCTGTCGGAGCCTAGCTAACAAGCTATATATATCCTCCTGAGAACCAATCCATAGATCTATGTCCTCTGTAGTGGACATAAGTTCTAGATGCATACCCCTTTACCTCTTTGAGCTATTCTATCAATTCCTGTGGTCTTTTAAAGAGGACATCCTGGGCTTTCTAATGATATATCATGTGATTGGCTGGGTTGCTGGGAACCTCCTCTTCATGGTTCTCAAAAATGTTTGACATCAAAACAAGCACATTTTATGGAAGGAGGAGAGATAAGTCAAATAGTGTCTTCTTATTAAGCATTCATTATGATGGCAATATATGGTCTTGTTAATGAAAATGTCAGGAATCATATGATTAATTTTGAAAGAAGTTAAGTTATTTACATTTTGAAATAATAGTGTAAATATGAATGTCCATTATAATGGACACCAGGACCAAAATATTTAGATTTTTTGGGAAATTTAGGAGATCATTTGTATAGGATGAACAATCCAGAAAAAAGAAATACAACTGTCCAAAAAGGCAAATAAAGTAGTCTAGAAGGATAAATAACATTTTCCCTTATATTTGGTTAAGTTTACCCTTAATTTAATACCACTAAAAGCATAATTTGTCCATTTTTGTCTATTTTCATGGCTACCTTTTCATACTAAAACGGTCCTTTTGTCCACCACAGGGGACATGCTCTAAAATTTGTTTTTTTAATCCTAAATAGAAAGGAAATCACAAAAAAAAAAGAAATTGTTGGACACTTTTTTTTCTTGGTTCCCAGGATATAAGCCTAATGTAGCCTAGTAGCTAACAAGCTATAATATCAGCCTAATGTAGTCTAGTAGCTAACAGTAAGCTATAATATCAGCCTAATGTAGTCTAGTAGCTAACAGTAAGCTATAATATCAGCCTAATGTAGTCTAGTAGCTAACAGTAAGCTATAATATCAGCCTAATGTAGCGTAATAGTAATAGTAGGCTATAATATCAGCATAATGTGTGCTGTCATGAATATATAATCATAATTTCAGTATTTCTATAAGTATTTTAAATCAATATAATATTTTAATAATAATATTACAAATATTATAATTATAATATATATATGCCCCCTCCTCACAGGAAACAATGCTGCAGCTTATATGAAATTAAAACTGTGAGAAAATCGCATTGTGAACTTAAAATCGTGAATCGTACCGAATCGTGAGTTGAGCATATCGTTACATCCCTTTAATTCATCCACTTCACACACTCATTCACACATCTGAAGACAATAACACTGTTACATTATTATATTCATATCAACAACAATTCTGCTAATATGGTGACACTCTGTACAAGTAACATAAAGAGAAAGTTAATGCAGTTGTACCCTTGACCTGACATTTACACATACAGTATACATGAATATGTCCACCCTTGACCTGACACTTATACATATATATATACATGAATACGTCCACCCTTAGGGTGGAGGATGACCTCTCTGTCCCATTTGGGAGTTCCAAATGAACATAGGTAATGTGTGTAAAATGTGTGTGTGTGTGAGTGAGAGAGAGAGTAGAGAGAGTGTGTGAATGACTGCATGCATGTACATGTGTATATTTGGGTGTGTTAATGTCTGTGTGTAAAATGTGTGTGTATGTGTCTGTGTACAGTCTCAGTCCAGGACATCAGACTCTTGAGCTGCCAGCTGCCTTCAGTTTCAGATCATCAGTGAATCCATGCAGCTTTCCAGACATCCAGGCTACCCAGACCCTGAACCACAGAGAGAGAGAGCAGGAGAGAGAGAGAGAGAGAGAGAGAGAGAGAGAGAGAGCAAGAGAGAGGAAAGCAGGAGGGGGGGGGGGAGAGAGAGAGGGGGAGAGAGGAGAGGAGAGAGAGAGAGAGAGAGAGGGGATAGAGAGGGAGAGAGAGGAGCGGCAGAGAGATAAGGAGGGGAGGGAGAGAGGAGTGGGAGAGCGATAGAGGGGGGAGAGAGAGAGGGGGAAAGAAAGAGAGGTTATATATCCAGAGGTCTAAATCCGACCTTGGGATGGAGGGAGGTGTAGGGGATGGAGGGAGGGAGGTGTAGGAGAGGGAGGGATGGAGGGAGGTGTAGGGATGGAGGGAGGTGTAGGAGAGGGAGGGAGGTGTAGGAGAGGGAGGGAGGGAGGGAGGGAGGTGTAGGAGAGGGAGGGATGGAGGGAGGTGTAGGGGATGGAGGGAGGTGTAGGAGAGGGAGGGAGGGAGGGAGGTGTAGGGGATGGAGGGAGGTGTAGGAGAGGGAGGGAGGGAGGGAGGTGTAGGGAGAGGGAGGGATGGAGGGAGGTGTAGGGGATGGAGGGAGGGTGTAGGAGAGGGAGGGAGGGAGGGAGGTGTAGGGGATGGAGGGAGGTGTAGGGGGAGGGAGGGATGGAGGGAGGGAGGTGTAGGGGATGGAGGGATGGAGGTGTAGGAGAGGGAGGGATGGAGGGAGGTGTAGGGGATGGAGGGAGGGAGGGAGGGAGAGAGGGAGGGAGGGAGGGAGGTGTAGGAGAGGGAGGGATGGAGGGAGGTGTAGGGAATGGAGGGAGGTGTAGGAGAGGGAGGGATGGAGGGAGGGAGGTGTAGGGGATGGGGGAGGAGTGCAGATACCAGTATGGACAGGGTGGAGGTTGCAACTTCACTCTGTCTAAAGCCAACGTATATATGTGTCTCAGTGTGTGAGTGAGTGTGTGTGTGTTTAACATACATGCGTGTTCCTTACAGTGTGTGTGTGTGTGTGTGTTTATGTTTAACTCATTGAGTGCCAAAAACGTAATATTACGTTTTTCCTTCCCATGTTGAGTGCCAAAACGCGTAATACGCGTTTTAGCTTTTTTTAATTACGAAACTAGACACTCTAACACACCTTATATGTGATTTTGGGAACTCTGTGATGAATGGAAATGAAATATATGACGATTGAAAACTCATGAAAACGCAAATCTGGACATTTTATCTTATCTCGGTTGCCGCTTTGGAGTCGAATCAGTGAAGCATGCACGCCAGGTCAAAAAAACAGGCCATTTTCGGGGTCTATCACTAGGTGGCAGTCTCGCCAGGTCTCGCTGATCACTTCCCGGAAAGTTCACACAAGTAAGTAACAGGCAACACTTCATATTTCATGAAAAACGTTATATCTCCATTTAAAAAAAAAACCCCAGCGATTTTGATGAAAAATCTAGCCACTGTTTAGCTTGGGATTTCTCAGGAACAGAGGCGTGTAGAAATACACGGTTTGCACCCACTGAGAGCTTGAAGTCTCACCTTTTAAACGAGCCATTGTATGTGTTCATAGCTATAACACAAAATATGCTGTGGCTGTACAAAAATCATCAACAATGGTCTAGATTGCTGGCACTCTAGGACAAAGCTCCCGAAAACAGCTTGGCATTCAATGAGTTAACATACATGCGTGTATCCCACAATGTGTGTGTGTGTTTATGTTTAACATACATGCGTGTATCCCACAGTGTGTGTGTGTGTGTTTAACATACATGTGTATCTCTCAGTCTCTAGCGCATCTTCCTGGAGATGGCCTTTCCAGCTGATCCCACAGCGATGAGTGACAGCAGCGTGATGAAGGCTGAGCCCAATAGCAGTCCCCTGCTTACACCTCCTACGACAGAAACAGCCAATCAGATCACACCAGCAACATGCTCACCCCCCTGGTGCAGCTGTAGCAAATCAGCTTGCAGTAATGATCTGTATCTGTATATAACAATATCATATACTAGCATTTGTGTAAAAAAAAAAAAAAAAAAAAAACAACCCCTGTAAGATATTTTAGTCAAATATTAGGTGGTTTTGGCCCTGATGATTTTAACCTGATCATGGCTGTGCCACTTGGTTAAAAGATCACCTCTTGACCTGATCATGGCTGTGCCACCAGATTATAGGATTACTTCCTGACATGATTGGGAGTGTACAACTTGGTTAAAGGGTCACCTCCTGACATGATTGGGACTATGCCACCTGCTTGGCCTCTGACCTGTCTTCTCTTGGTGCCTCCAACTCTAGAAGGAATGCAGTTGGGGATCCCAGCTCTTCCTCAGGAGGCTCAGTTGCCATGGGAACCACCACCACCACTACCTCCTCGTCCACCTCGACCGTCTCTACCACTGGACACCCAGGGCACTGTGGGCAGGGCGGAGCAGGTTCCTCTGCCGGAGCAGGTTCCTCCACAGGGAGAGCTTCCTCAGGGACCACAGAGGCTGGTTCTTCCTCAACATCTACAGCAACAGCACCTTCAGCTTCCTCTGGGACTGGTTCCTCCTCAGTTGCATCGACTACGACAGGAATCACTTCCTCTTCTGCAACCTCCTCAGCCTCTTCTTCCACAGCTTCTGGAGGAGCAACTGCAACAATGTCCTCCACAGCCTCCTCTTCTACAGCCTTCTCCTCCACAGCTTCCTCAGGGGCGGCTTCCTCCTCTGCTTCTGCTGGTACAACTGCAACAACCTCCTCCTCTACAACCTCCTCCTCTACAACCTCCTCCTCCACAGCTTCCTCCTCCACAGCTTCCTCCTCCACAGCTTCCTCAGGGGTGGCTTCCTCCTCTGCTTCTGCTGGTACAACTGCAACAACCTCCTCCTCCACAGCTTCCTCCTCCACAGCTTCCTCAGGGGTGGCTTCCTCCTCTGCTTCTGCTGGTACAACTGCAACAGCATCCTCTGCAGGAGTTTCTTCTTCTGATGGAGCAGGGGCATCTTCCTCCTCAGCTGGAACAACTGAGGCAACTTCCTCTGAGGCAGCATCTTCTGCAGTTTCTTCTGCGGCAATTTCTGCTTCAGTTTCTTCTTCAACTGGGGCAACTACTTCCAGGGCAGTTTCTTCTTCTGCAGCTTCTTCCTTGACTGGGACAACTTCCTCTAAAGCAGCTTCTTCCTCTATAGCTTCCTCCTCAGGGGCAGCGTCAACTGGGATGACCACCTCTGGTACCACCACCTCCTCCTCTACCACCTCTTCCTCTGGTACCACCTCCTCCTCAGCTACCACCTCCTCCTCAGCTGGTTCAGCTGGAACCTCTTCCTCAGCTACCACCTCTTTTGTTACCACCTCCTCCTCAGCTTCAGGAGCTGGTTCTTCTGGAGCTGGTTCTTCAGGAGCTGGTTCTTCTGGGGCTGGTTCTTCTGGAGCAGGTTCTTCAGGAGCTGGTTCCTCAGGAGCTGGTTCCTCTGGGGCAGGTTCCTCTGGAGCTGGTTCTTCTGGAGCAGGTTCCTCTGGAGCAGGTTCTTCAGGAGCAGGTTCCTCTGGAGCTGGTTCTTCTGGAGCAGGTTCCTCTGGAGCAGGTTCTTCAGGAGCTGGTTCCTCTGGAGCAGGTTCTTCAGGAGCAGGTTCCTCTGGAGCAGGTTCCTTAGGTGGGCTCATCTCTACAGCAGAATCATGACTGCCTGCTGCACTCCCCACAAGTTCTGCAACAATCATTTACAGAAAACACAGTTACACATTATTTACACAGTAAATAATTATTATCATTATTATTATTATTATTAGAAATAGTAGTAGTAGCAGTTACTGTTAAGTGCTACATTGTAGTTATCTCCCTTTTGGAGTAATGAGACTAGTGGTTGGTCGGTCTCATCATAAGCTCATTAGGGGTAAAACACTCCTGTGGCATAGTAAGCCACACATGGTCTGTTTGAGCACGTTACAGTGAGTCATGAGAGACGACCAAATGCAAAGGTTGTTGGTTATATTTAACCTCTATGGAGATGTTTGGTAGTCTGCCAAAAACAGATGTACTCTATGCATAGCATTACAGATAACATACGTTATATGGAGAAGCTGCTTAGCACTTACATAACATAACACATAATAACCCCCCCAACACACACACACACTGTGATGCCCCCAGCCAGTGTGAAGATTAGTTGATTATTGGTTATGTATATACAGATAAAAGATTATACTGGACACTATATGTCACAGACATGCAGTATATCCAGATGCCCTGCTCCTCTAACAGGAGTCTTCCTGTAAGTGTGTAAGTGTGTGTGTGTGTATGTGGTGTGAGTGTGTGTTTTGAGTGTGTGTGTGTGTGGTGAGTGTTAGCTTTCAGTCAGAGCTGCTCTCCAGTTGGCATGCAGGGTATCCCTTGCCCTGTCAGATCCCATCTCTCTCACACGACAACGGTGTTACATCACTTCTTTGATAACTAAACCTGCTTTATTAAGGTGGAATTTGGCTGGAATCAAACTGTCCCTAATTCTTGGATATAAATGTGTGTGTGTGTGTGTGTGTGTCCCTAATCCTTATGGATATAAATGTGTGTGTGTGTGTTAGTACAGTGATTACTTTCTGCTGGTGGATTAGTGAACAGGTGAACCCCAGAGCACTACAGACAGAAATGTGTGTGTGTGTGTGTAAATGTGCAGACTTACTGATGGGTGCACCAATGCACAGATGAACCCCCAGCAGCAGCAGCAGCAGCAGCTTCATGCTCCTCATGATTTCTCCGACAGGAATCAGGAACTCCCAGAATGCAACAACTAGCTGTTCAGCAGCTCAGCAGCGTTCGGCCACTCCTCAGCACTCGGTTCTCGTCAGTCCTCAGCGCTCTGTTCTTCCCTCGCTGACCCAGACGTGCTGGTGTGTGTGGAGCGGGCAACGTCCCTGTTCCCTACTTGCCTTCTCTCTCTGAGGGGTCTGGAGGCGTGAGCTGCCCTGCAGACTGAGGGATTGTGCAGCACATGTGGAGATGCCCATATAAGAGCCAGGGGGTGTAGCCTGTCACGGGAGTAGGAGGAAGGGGTGTAGAGAAGAGGAGAAGAGGGGGTGTAGCCTATTATGAGAAGGAAGAGGGTGTGTATGTGTGTGTGTGGGGGTGTTGAGGGTGCACAGATGAGCTGAAGTGGAGGTGCAGACATGGCTGATGAGGCATTTCATTGCTGACTCACTGGCACCCCCTGCCCCTCTTTAGGACTATTTCCAGGCCTTAGACCCCCTCCATCCTCTAGGGCGACCCCCCCCCCCCCACCGTACTAGGACTATTCCCTATTCCAATCTAAGGACTATGATCCCCCTCATATATTCCAGGTCTGGGACACCCCTTCAAATATTCCAGGTCTGGGACATGTTCTTCACGTGGACCGGAGCATGTGAGTGTGTGTATGTAACCACGTGGTGACCACAAAGCTACAGTTGTTTTCTCCTTATGCAGATCTTGGTTTCTTCTTCTTATGCAAATCTCCACGTTACCATTTGTTGGAGATTCAGGAAGATGCTGCTGGAGACTACTGTGAGTAGTTTTAGCTGTGTAGAGTCTATCTTAGGGTCTTGTATTGGTGGCTAAATAAAGGGTATGGCTAAATGTCTCATATTAGCCATATAGCAGTTAAAGAGTGTAAACTTAGGGTCTTGTATTAGCAAGTACTAGTAGTTTTTAAAGAGTGTAGCTTAGGGTCTCATGTTAGCCATGTAGCAGTTAAAGAGTGTAGCTTAGGGTCTCATATTAGCTATATTAGCCATGTAGCAGTTAAAGAGTGTAGCTTAGGGTCTCATATTAGCCATGTAGCAGTTAAAGAGTGTAGCTTAGGGTTTCATATTAGCTGTGTAGCAGTTAAAGAGTGTAGCTTAGGGTTTCATATTAGCTATATTAGCCATGTAGCAGTTAAAGAGTGTAGCTTAGGGTCTTATATTAGCCATGTAGCAGTTAAAAAGTGTAGCTTAGGGTTTCATATTGGCTGTGTAGCAGTTTAAGAATGTAGCTTAGGTTTTCATATTAGCTGTGTAGCAGTTAAAGAGTGTAGCTTAGGGTCTCATATTAGCTGTTTAGCAGTTAAAGAGTGTAGCTTAGGGTCTCATATTAGCTGTGTAGCAGTTAAAGAGTGTAGCTTAGGGTCTCATATTAGCTATATTAGCCATGTAGCAGTTAATGAGTGTAGCTTAGGGTCTCATATTAGCTATATTAGCCATGTAGCAATTAATGAGTGTAGCTTAGTGTCCAGTCTGTTCTAGGGTCAGATGGTAGGACCAGAGCCTGTTTACGGAGAGCCGGGTCACTCCCTAACTCCAATCCGTTGCAGTTCCGCTAGGGGCGATCACGAATAAGTGCAAAAACATTGGGGGTCTATGGAGTTAGACGGCTAAATTTGTCTTTCACCTGG